>NC_068452.1:3070434-3080434 GCF_023373465.1 Oncorhynchus keta | reverse complement strand
ACCCATAAATATCGATAGGATTGTTATTTGATGTGATACTACACATTTTAACGCTGTCGTTACTCTAAGAATCCACTCTAGCATTCTAGCGCATTATCTTATAACCAAAACCAGAAACCTGGGAATACCAGTCCAAATCCATAGGGACATTTTCATCATCTTCACTAAATGATGGGAGAATTACTTATGATCTACTGTGAGCATCATCCATGGAATAGATGAGGGAGGCAAGCAGTGAAATTCAACTTTCCCCCAATAAGCAAAAGGCACAGACTTTGTACTCCTGAGTCCTGAGCTATTCAATGCTACCGCAGCGCCGTAGCTTCTTCTCGACGGTTCTAACCCGATCCTGGTAGGGTTCTGTGGCAGTATACGGTCTGGTCCACTCTGCAGGTAAACACGCAGTGCCGGGCCCCTCCGTGGGCGCTCCTGGGGTCCCACACCACAGTGTCTTTCTGGCAGTCCCAGCAGGGACATACCGGGCCCGCCGCTCACGGTGTGGTGCTCTGCCAACTCCAAAGAGTCTTAGGACCCCTCCGAAGTCCTCGGGGGTCCTCAGAGATGACTTTCATTAAGGGTAAATAGAGGCCCCTTGTATTACCTGACTGGAGACCGTGTTTGTTTATACAGATCAGATCAGACAGCTTGTTTTAATGTGGATAGTAAGCCTACTTAAAGCCTGAACATAAACCTGGGGTTTGATGTCGAGGAGATCTAGACAGCCTCCATTAAATATGCTCTGTTTGATGTGGTAGATATATATAACATAGATCTTCGCCTATGAAATATGGTTGCTGCGGCTGACGTTATCTGTCTATAGGGCGACATTGAAATGGTTTGTTCTGTTTATCTATAACTTATAGAGCTGTCTTGCTATATTAAATATGGTTCCCGTGTGGTTCCTTTGATTGTATAGCTCTAGAGGTCCTATAGAGCCTCATTAAATATGTCGGGCTCATTTGATGTCATAGTTCTAGATAGCCTATCAGGCTGAGTTTTATTGCGCATGTTTGATGATAGATATAGATAGCCCGCGGAGCCACAGTACATTAAATCCATTTGCTCTGTTTGAGGTTGTAAGATCTCTATAGCCTTCTGAGCTACGTCCATAATGTTAGATATGTGTATGAATAATCTGTTATAGTGGAGGTTGTCTTCACCTGAGGAGGGTTGATAATAGTCTTAACCAGCCCCGTCGAATTTCTGCTACATCCCAGTTTTTATTGTTCACCGACTAGTAAAAGGTCTGCGGGGATGTAAGTCGGTCATTTATCCCGTATTACCGCTATAAAGCTTTGCCAGGTCAGGGAATCAATAGATCAACATGAATCATGTCATGGCCTTCTCCTCAACCAAACTATCCAAACCCCATTGAAGCCCCCATTCATTCCTATTTGCCATGCAGCTCCGCAGGCTGATAATGGGCAAAGCAAAACACAGATTAAAGCCAATTTGGATGGTTGGGGCTTGAAGCTTTGCAGACGCAGGCAGGGCAGCCCATGGTTTGGGCTGACCTAACTGGGGGTTCATTCTGCTCTTCTCTCTCTGTCTCTCTCTTTCTCTCTCTCTTTCTCTCTCTCTCTCTTTCTCGTCTGAGAGAGAGAGTCTGTGGCTTCACCGAGTTGGTGGAGACCGCAGAACCTAAATCAAACCAGCCTGTGTGTATGTGTATGAGAGAAAGAAAGAGTGTGTGTGTGTGTGTGTCTCTCAGCTTCTCCCTGAGATTGGTAATGGGAACCAACTCCTCTCCATTCTACCTCCATTTGTCTCATTAGCCTATTAGTCCAAAGTTTAATCACAGGATGTCGTAAAATGATTTGGTCTATGACTAATGATAATATTTCTACTCCAAAACGAACGGAACAAAAGAAAAATGTGGGTTTTTGTTGTTGTCTTTGATGCTTTGATGCCATGTATGGGCCGCGGCTTTGGGCCTATCGAGCTACCTCTCCGTAGGTCGAGATAATTGCTTACACGCTAGACGTCGTGGCATTAGGGTATCTCACGGCAGGATAGCAAACTAATGAGTCATTTCATGGCTGTTGAGTCATTTTAAAGGGCAGCCATCTTGCTGATCGGACTGCGAGTTCGACGACTGAAATGAATCTATTCTCTCTCATTGCAGCTACTGACTGTAAACGACCAGGTTAAAAGGAGGCAGTTGTTGAAACAACACACAGTCTCTGGTCTGAAATCTGTCCTACTACTTACAAAAATGACATACTTGTGCTACATACTATTTAGTACGTACTGTTTAGTACAAATGTATTCAGCGAGGAACAAATATCACCATACTAGACTCAGCTGTGCTGAGATGGCCTCATCTAATGCGCAATTGAGTCGTTTCCCGCCATTATTTAATTTTGAGACAGCAGCCGTATCTCATTATCAGATGATTATCAGCTGCTGTCAAACACACATGGGTCTGAAAAGACGATTCTCTTCCTCAGCATGCAGCGAATTCTACTAGATGACAACAAGTGGTGCAGGGGTCTAAGGCACAGCATTTCAGTGCAAGAGGTGTCACTACAGTCCCTGGTTTGAATCCAGGCTGTATCACATCCGGACGTGATTGGGAGTCCCATAGGGCGGCGCACAATTAGCCGAGCGTCGTCCGGGTTGTAAATTGTAAATAAGAAATAAATAAGAATAAGAAATTGTTCTTAACTGACTTGGTAAAATAATAAAAGCCGCAATTAGTATGACGTCCTGGTGATTAAAGCATACTCAAATTTCACATACTATAAAACGTTCTATTTTCGGGTATTGGGACATGGCCAATGACTTCAAGGTACTTTCAAATATATCGCATATCACAATGAGTTAAATCAAATGTCACCATCAAAACATGTTAGTGATGAAATACAGGGGTACTGAGAACACTGTCTGTCACTATAAGTCAAGGTCAAATTGAAAATATCAGGAAGAGAATGCAGCGAGAGAACTCTGGGTCGTTTCTAGTTACCACAGCCACAAATGGATAAACCCCGCCTATTTCAACCCTTTCTCTTCTTAAAATCTTATTTTAAACCTAACACTGACCATAATCCTAACAACATTGCTAACCTCATGCCTAACCCTAACCTTAAATGAAGTCCAGAAAAGCACATTTTTGACGTCATGACTTTTTATAATACAGCGATTGTTGACTTTGTGGCTGTGGTAACTCTCCGCAACCCCTGGATACAACCCCTAGGGGGCAACGTAACTCCTAAACTCCCACTGTAACACTAAATCTATGTCTAAATGAAATAGCAACCAATTTCCTATACAGTGCACTGCTTTGGACCAGGGCCCGCAGGCCCTAACTCATTTCAGATCCCAAATGACAAAAGTCTGCTCCTCCTCAGTATGTCGTTGTACCCTCTTTATTTCCTATTTATCTCATTGCTCTATAACTAGATAACAATACAACCGCTGTGATAAGTTATGATGAAGTCCGTTCGATACCACCATGGAAGACCAAGCCACGGTGATCATTCTGCATGTATAGTGTTTCTATCATCAAAGCCAGGTCGGTATGGGGAAGGGGTGTGCGCGCGTGTGTGTGTGTGTGTGTGTGTGTGTGTGTGTGTGTGTGTGTGTGTGTGTGTGTGTGTGAGGATGTGTCTTTGCACTGACTCTGGTTAAGGAGACATTCCCATCTGGCGCCAGTGTAGAGAGAACCCACTGTGACACAGAACAACACACACAGACACAGGGCGACCCCGACCCCGGCCGCTCCCCCCCGAGACTGAGCTGCCTCTCGTCTGCTCTCCTGTCCACTGTCTCTCTCTCTCCTTTCCACAGTCTCTCTCTCCTCTCCTGTCCACTGTCTCTCTCCCCTCTCCTGTCCACTGTCTCTCTCCCCTCTCCTGTCCACTGTCTCTCTCTCTCCTTTCCACAGTCTCTCTCTCCTCTCCTGTCCACTGTCTCTCTCCCCTCTCCTGTCCACTGTCTCTCTCCCCTCTCCTGTCCACTGTCTCTCTCTCTCCTTTCCACAGTCTCTCTCTCCTCTCCTGTCCACTGTCTCTCTCCCCTCTCCTTTCCAATGTCTCTCTCTCTCCTTTCCACTGTCTCTCTCTCCTCTCCTGTCCATTGTCTCATCTCTCCTCTCCTTTCCACTGTCTCTCTCTCCTCTCCTGTCCACTGTCTCTCTCTTCTCTCCTGTCCAATGTCTCTCTCTCCTCTCCTTTCCAATGTCTGTCTCTCCTCTCCTGTCAACTGTCTCTCTCTCTCCTTTCCACTGTCTCTCTCTCCTCTCCTGTCCATTGTCTCTCTCTCTCCTCTCCTGTCCATGGTCTCTCTCTCCTCTCCTTTCCAATGTCTCTCTCTCTCCTTTCCACTGTCTCTCTCTCCCCTCCTGTCCATTGTCTCATCTCTCCTCTCCTTTCCACTGTCTCTCTCTCCTCTCCTGTCCATTGTCTCATTCCTCTCCTGTCCATGGTCTCTCTCTCTCCTCTCCTTCCATGGTCTCTCTCCTCTCCTTTCCAATGTCTCTCTCTCTCCTTTCCACTGCTTCTCTCTCCTCTCCTTTCCACTCTCTCTCTCCCCTCATGTCCACTGTCTCTCTCCCCTCCTGTCCACTCCCTGTCTCCTCTCCTGTCCACTGTCTCTCTCCCCTCTCCTTTCCGCTGTCCCTCTCTACTTTCCTGTCCACTGTCTCTCTCCCCTCTCCTGTCCACTGTCTCTCTCTCCTTTCCACTGTCTCTCTCTCCTCTCCTGTCCACTGACTCTCTCTCCTCTCCTCTCCTGTCCACTGTCTCTCTCTCCTCTCCTTTCCACTGTCTCATCTCTCCTCTCCTTTCCACTGTCTCTCTCTCCTCTCCTGTCCACTGTCTCTCTCTTCTCTCCTGTCCAATGTCTCTCTCTCCTCTCCTTTCCAATGTCTGTCTCTCCTCTCCTGTCAACTGTCTCTCTCTCTCCTTTCCACTGTCTCTCTCTCCTCTCCTGTCCATTGTCTCTCTCTCTCCTCTCCTGTCCATGGTCTCTCTCTCCTCTCCTTTCCAATGTCTCTCTCTCTCCTTTCCACTGTCTCTCTCTCCTCTCCTGTCCATTGTCTCATCTCTCCTCTCCTTTCCACTGTCTCTCTCTCCTCTCCTGTCCATTGTCTCTCTATCTCCTCTCCTGTCCATGGTCTCTCTCTCCTCTCCTTTCCAATGTCTCTCTCTCTCCTTTCCACTGCTTCTCTCTCCTCTCCTTTCCACTCTCTCTCTCCCCTCATGTCCACTGTCTCTCTCCCCTCCTGTCCACTCCCTGTCTCCTCTCCTGTCCACTGTCTCTCTCCCCTCTCCTTTCCGCTGTCCCTCTCTACTTTCCTGTCCACTGTCTCTCTCCCCTCTCCTGTCCACTGTCTCTCTCTCCTTTCCACTGTCTCTCTCTCCTCTCCTGTCCACTGACTCTCTCTCCTCTCCTCTCCTGTCCACTGTCTCTCTCCTCTCCTTTCCACTGTCTCTCTCTCCTCTCCTTTCCACTGTCTCTCTCTCCTCTCCTTTCCACTGTCTCTCTCTCCTCTCCTGTCCACTGTCTCTCTCTCCTCTCCTTTCCACTGTCTCTCTCTCCTCTCCTTTCCAATGTCTCTATCTCCTCTACTTTCCACTCTCTATCTCCACTCCTGTCAACTGTCTCTCTCTCTCTCTCCTTTCCACTGTCTCTCTCTCCTCTCCTGTCCATTGTCTCTCTCAACTCTCCTTTCCACTGTCTCTCTCTCCTCTCCTGTCCATTGTCTCTCTCTCCTCTCCTGTCCACGGTCTCTCTCTCCTCTCCTTTTCAATGTCTCTCTCTCCTTTCCACTGTCTCTCTCTCTCCTTTCCACTGTCTCTCTCCACATCTCCTGTCCACTGTCTCTCTCTCCTCCCCTCTCCTGTCCACTGTCTCTCTTTCCTCTTCTTTCTGTTGTCTCTCTCCCCTCTCCTGTCCACTGTCTCTCTCCCCTCTCCTGTCCACTGTCTCTCTCTCCTCTCCTGTCCACTCTCTCTCTCCCCTCCTGTCCACTCTCTCTCTCCCCTCTCCTGTCCACTCTCTCTCTCCCTCTCCTGTCCACTGTCTCTCTCTCCTCTCCTTTCCACTCTCTCTCTCCCCTCCTGTCCACTGTCTCTCTCCTCTCCTTTCCACTCACTCTCTCTCCCCTCCTGTCCACTGTCTCTCTCCCCTCCAGTCCACTCTCTCTCTCCTCTCCTGTCCACTGTCTCTCTCCCCTCTCCTGTCCACTGTCTCTCTGTCCGTCCACTGTCTCTCTCTCCTCTCCTGTGCACTGACTCTCTCTCCTCTCCTCTCCTGTCCACTGTCTCTCTCTCCTCTCCTTTCCACTGTCTCTCTCTCCTCTCCTTTCCACTGTCTCTCTCTCCTCTCCTTTCCACTGTCTCTCTCCTCTCATGTCCACTGTCTCTCTCTCCTCTCCTTTCCACTGTCTCTCTCTCATCTCCTTTCCACTGTCTCCCTCTCCTCTCATGTCCACTGTCTCTCTCTCCTCTCATGTCCACTGTCTCTCTCTCCTCTCCTGTCCAATGTCTCTCTCTCCTCTCCTTTCCACTGTCTCTCTCTCCTCTCCTGTCAACTCTCTCTCTCTCTCTCTCTCTCTCCTTTCCACTGTCTCTCTCTCCTCTCCTTTCCACTGTCTCACTCTCCTCTCCTGTCCATTGTCTCTCTCTCCTCTCCTGTCCACGGTCTCTCTCTCTCTCCTTTCCAATGTCTCTCTCTCTCCTTTCCACTGCTTCTCTCTCCTCTCCTTTCCACGGTCTCTCTCTCCTCTCCTTTCCACTGTCTCTCTCCCCTCTCCTGTCCACGGTCTCTCTTTCCTCCCCTCTCCGGTCCACTGTCTGTCTCTCCTCTCCTTTCCGCTGTCTCTCACTCCTCTCCTGTCCACTGTCTCTCTCCCCTCTCCTGTTCACTGTCTCTCTCCCCTCTCCTGTTCACTGTCTCTCTCCCCTCTCCTGTTCACTGTCTCTCTCCCCTCTCCTGTTCACTGTCTCTCTCTCCTCTCCTTTCCGCTGTCTCGCTCCCCTCTCCTGTCCACTGTCTCTCTCTCTCTCTCCTTTCCACTGTCTCTCTCTCCTCTCCTTTCCACTGTCTCTCTCTCCTCTCCTGTCCATTGTCTCTCTCTCCTCTCCTGTCCACGGTCTCTCTCTCTTCTCCTTTCCAATGTCTCTCTCTCTCCTTTCCACTGCTTCTCTCTCCTCTCCTTTCCACTGTCTCACTCTCTCTCTCCTTTCCACCGTCTCTCCTCTCCTTTCCGCTGTCTCTCCCCCCTTTTCTGTCCGCTGTCTCTCTCCACTCTCCTGTCCACTGTCTCTCTCCCCTCTCCTGTCCACTGTCTCTCTCTCTCCTCTCCTGTCCACTGTCTCTCTCTTTCCATTCCACTGTCTCTCTCCCCTCTCCTGTCCACTGTCTCTCTGTCCTCCCCTCTCCTGTCCACTGTCTGTCTCTCCTCTCCGCTGTCTCTCTCCCCTCTTATGTCTGCTGTCTTACTCCCCTCTCCTGTCCACTGTCTCTCTCCCCTCTCCTGTCCACTGTCTCTCTCTATCCTCTCCTGTCCACTATCTCTCCCTTCTCCTTTCCACTGTCTCTCTCTCCTCTCCTTTCCACTGTCTCACTCTCCTCTCCTTTCCACTGTCTCACTCTCCTCTCCCTTCCACTGTCTATCTCTCTCCTTTCCACTGTCTCTCTCTCTCCTTTCCACTGTCTCTCTCTCTCCTTTCCACTGTCTCTCTCCCCATCTCCTATCCACTGTCTCTCTCTCCTCCCCTCTCCTGTCCACTGTCTCTCTTTTTATCTTCTCCTGTCTACTATCTCTCCCTTCTCCTTTCCACTGTCTCTCTCTCCTCTCCTTTCCGCTGTCTCTCTCTCTCTCCTCTCCTTTCCACTGTCTCTCTCTCCTCTCCTTTCCACTGTCTCTCTCTCCTCCCCTCTCCTGTCCACTGTCTCTCTCTCCTCTCCTTTCCACTGTCTCTCTCTCTCCTCTCCTTTCCACTGTCTCTCTCTCCTCTCCTTTCCACTGTCTCTCTCTCCTCTCCTTTCCACTGTCTCTCTCTCCTCTCCTTTCCACTGTCTCTCTCTCCTCTCCTTCCCACTGTCCCTCTCCCCTCTCATTTCCACTGTCTCTCTCTCCTCTCCTTTCCACTGTCTCTCTCTCCTCTCCTTTCCACTGTCTCTCTCCCCTCTCATTTCCACTGTCTCTCTCTCCTCTCCTGTCCATTGTTTCTCTCTCCTCTCCTGTCCACGGTCTCTCTCCTCTCCTTTCCAATGTCTCTCTCTCTCCTTTCCACTGCTTCTCTCTCCTCTCCTTTCCACTGTCTTACTCTCTCTCTCCTTTCCACTGTCTGTCTCTCCTTTCCTTTCTGCTGTCTCTCTCTCCTCTCCTTTCCACTGTCCCTCTCCCCTCTCCTTTCCACTGTCTCTCTTCCCTCTCCTGTCCACTGTCTCTCTGTCCTCCCCTCTCCTGTCCACTGTCTCTCTCCCCTCTCCTTTCCACTGTCTCTCTCCCCTCTCCTTTCCACTGTCTCTCTCTCCTCTCCTTTCCACTGTCTCTCTCTCCTCTCCTTTCCACTGTCTCTCTCTCCTCTCCTTTCCACTGTCTCTCTCTCCTCTCCTTTCCACTGTCTCTCTCTCCTCTCCTTTCCACTGTCTCTCTCTCCTCTCCTTTCCACTGTCTCTCTCTCCTCTCCTTTCCACTGTCTCTCTCTCCTCTCCTTTCCACTGTCTCTCTCCCCTCTCCTTTCCACTGTCTCTCTCCCCTCTCCTGTCCACTGTCTCTCTCCCCTCTCCTGTTCACTGTCTCTCTCCCCTCTCCTGTCCACTGTCTCTCTCCCCTCTCCTTTCCACTGTCTCTCTCCCCTCTCCTGTCCACTGTCTCTCTCCCCTCTCCTGTCCACTGTCTTTCTCCTCTCTTATTTCTTTATCTCTCTATCTCCCTCCTTTCTTATCCTTGTTTCGGGCTGTCTTTCTTCTCTCCAATTTTCTCACTTTTTTCATACTTTTTTTTACATACTTAAATCACACCTCCCTACTTATCAGCAGCTAAGAGGGAGAGTAATCACCTTGACAAATAAACAATGAAACAGAACAATGAAAAGAGAGACAGGGAACATTACAGTTACATCACTCCAAGTCCCCCTCTCTCTCACATTCTCCTCCGTTATGTGTGACATCAGAAAAACCCCAGAGGAATTTGATTATGGCAAACGTTATACACTAAATGAGCCTAAATGACTTTTGGCAGTGACTCCTCGCAATCTACTGGGGAATGCGGAGCCTCCAAACAGTCAGAACAAATTAAAAGCCAACCTGCTATTTTACTGTGGAGATCTGTTGATGTTGTAAAGCGAGGGAAACGAGACTGGAGGCCTTTACGTGACTACCCAGCAGATTTTATTTGATTTTCCCCCGGCCCCAAATCCAAGCCTTCTTGGCATGAGATGCTATGCTTTGACTAAGCATGGGGTCTGGAAATGGCCTATTAAATACTTTTTAACACTTTATGTTGTTCCATGCCCTAGGCCAAGAGGACAAAGTTTGTCACTCAGCAACTGCATGTGGAGGGGGAGAGAAAAAAACTCCCATCACAGTCTAAACTGGGCGTAATGTCAATTTCATTAACAAGCGTGGCTGGGGACACACACACAGGCAGTAGTTGCATGTGCATATTGGCATCCTCAAACACACACGTGTGCACATACACATGAGCCTGCCCATGCACGCACGCACGCACGCACGCACGCACGCACACATAAATCTCCGGGCTTAGTGCGATGGTGTGAAAATATGTGAGTGTAAATGAGATGCAGACAGCCTCACAGCAGAGACCGAGAGAGAGAGAGAGAGAGAGAGAGAGAGAGAGAGAGAGAGAGAGAGAGAGAGAGAGAGAGAGAGAGAGAGAGAGAGAGAGAGAGAGAGAGAGAGAGAGAGACAGACAGACAGACAGACAGACAGACAGACAGACAGACAGACAGACAGACAGACAGACAGACAGACAGACAGACAGACAGACAGACAGACAGACAGACAGACAGACAGACAGACAGAC
>NC_068452.1:3017934-3065434 GCF_023373465.1 Oncorhynchus keta | reverse complement strand
AACGATTAGATGCTGGGTAACGCAATTCGGTTTGGCTTTACTGTGCAGAGGGTAAGGTACTTGGTAATGCAGCTTGATTTTATTCCACTTAGTTGCTCCCTGTTTCCTTGTGTGGCGGATGTTGAAGATGATGTTAAAACGATAGTGGTGGTGATGATGATAATGATGATGATGATGATGTCGAGAGCTTTATTCAAATGGCCGCCACGATATGCCCGACTGTCTTCGTCCTGCTCTATGTGGGAGGTTTGTGTCAAACCAGATGTCATCGTCATTATGTCCATTTCCACAAGTAGTCCTACAGTGTCTCTTTCAGTCGGCAATGTGCATAGAGTTTATTATGTCCATACTGGCTGTAATTCCAAGGTGAGTCATGTAAAGACGTTGCGTGGGCTACACACAGGAACAAACGCAGTGTGTTTGCTTCATATCCTATGTGTGTGTTGGTCTAACTGTGCTGTTCCCCCTCCTCCTCGATCAGCGCACCATCTGAATGTGGAACACAAGGTGAGAAAGCCACTGAGCTCGTTGACGCCGTGTGAAACGCAACACCCCCTTCTCTGTAGCTCGCCATCCTGTATCGCTGTGAGAATGACTCATAACGGGGATGCTTACAAGGGGGCGAAGATCAGCTCCTCGCAGGTTCAATCATACAGACAGGCAGGAACACAGACGAGCACGAAAACATACACGCAAACACACACACTCTCCCTCTCTAGCTATCTCTTTCTCTCTCTCTCTCTCTCACACGCACGCACGCACGCACGCACGCACGCACGCACGCAAACACACACACACACACACACACACACACACACACACACACACACACACACACACACACACACACACACACACACACACACACACACACACACACACACACACACACACACTTCCTCCAGGCTCCATTAGCCTAGCTATTGTTGCACTGTGGAGTGAGTGGGTGGCTATAATGGCTAATGTAGTTGTCTGTACAGAACTACAGCCCACCATCTTCAGACTGTAGATTGCAGCCTACTGTAGGAGGGAGGTGTGGGTGCCATGGTGATTCAGATGACTGATTGATGCTATTTCAATGCAGAATGAGCTGAGAGCCAGCTGTCAAATCTGTTCCCCCATCAGCAAGGAGTGAAACAAGGTGTAGATGAATGTGGATGGCATTATAACTAGAGAAACAGTATAGTTTCCTTAATCTTTTCTAATCATATGTTTTGGTCAATATTCTCTGAATATTTTGATTGAGAAGTACATTACGGAAGTGATGTGTATTAATGCTTTATATATGCTAAAACCACATAACACAACATAAAACATAGTCTTACAAATCCCCAAAATATAATGATTCTATAAACTAATAGTATCTAGGCCTGTTAACTTTTTTTCTTCACGGTTCACTAATCAGGCATCTGATCTCAACTTGCTGCATTGAAAAAACTGCGTTTGCTGCAGCAGAGATTCTGCTGATAAGCACAACGGCCAGGTAGCAAACATCCCTGAAAACAAACAAGACAGAGAAATGACATGGACATGACTGGTGAAACTCATCCCACACCAGACGTCATGTGGTAACATACGTTTCGATGAGCACCATACACAACCTATAACCTCATGGCACAGACTGTTCGAGATGCTCTTTGCATATAGGTTACAAGGGCAATGGTTTTCAAGAAGAAATGGACATTCAATAATTCGTTGTGAAGGCTAATTTGAACACCGATACAATTGTCGCAAATGACAATGTCATCTTTGAAATCGTTTAGACCATTGTGAATTTAAGTTTACTCCTTTCACGCATTCGGTTAATATCGAGGGGGCTCTCAACCGTATCAATATGCTTGAAATATACAGCCACTATTGATACTCAAATAGACACAAAGACATGAGCAACCAATGCTGTTTTCACATCAGGCAATGTTTTGTTGTTGAGATAATCGAATCATGTCATTTGCGATGCAGACTATAGGACACCGTAGGCTCCGGATTTATTTACGTAAGCGCAAGCAGCCTTATCAATAAAATTGCCCAAACAAACGATGACAATACATTCCACATAGGTTATAACAAAGGGATAAAAATGACTTACTGCGTGCGAGGATGACGATCGGTAGGGTTGCGTCGCGGATGTTTACGGGTAAAGCAGAGAATGGTGAATACCGTTCGGTTACCGTGGTGATGTCTGATTCGCGGCAGGATTGCGTAATTCGGTACTGGTTGCATCCTCCAGAGGAAATTGGAGCCTCGATGATGCGCCTCATATTAAATGTGTCTGGGAGATGTTGGGAATAATTAAGCAAAAGGGAATTAATATTTTACACATGAACTCTGATATGTTACTGTAAAGGTGAACGTTTTTAGATGGGTAGGCATGTACTTAAAACATCAAAAGGTCAGGCTGTAGTGTCCCAACGTAGCACTGTCTATATGCCTACTGTATGCCCCACAGTCAGATCAACAGTTTTACACATGTTGACGCAGTTTATTTACTTCTCACATGGGAAAAATGTTTTGGCCTACTATATTGGAATTCCACAAAATGTTCTATGCGCATTTAATAACTACAAATTATTGTATATATTGACTTTGAGACCGAATTGGTGTGATATACCCTAAATCAGCTTGTGATACTCATATAGATATGTCATGCAATATTTGTTGAAAAACGATATCTAGGCCTACAGATGAAATAAAACCATTAATATGTATGATTGGTTAAATCATTCAACCGTTCAATCATTGACAACATTTTTTTAATGAAAATATAAATGAATATGCTTTTTAATCCAATCAAACACTACCTGCACCAAACTTGCTCATATTTAAATGACATAGTCCCTGGTTCCTCAACGACTGACATAAACGAAAGTGACTTGTTGTGAACCACAATGGCCACAATGTGACATGCCGCAGCTGCTGCAGCTGATGGGGCCTGTCTATGGGATGGCTCTGGGATTCATCAGTGCCTCTAATTATGCCTTTCAATAGAGGTGAAGAGGTGATGCAGAAGCCAAACAAGTGAAAAAGTGAAAACACACTGTGTGTGTGTGTGTGTGTGTGTGTGTGTGTGTGTGTGTGTGTGTGTGTGTGTGTGTGTGTGTGTGTGTGTGTGTGTGTGTGTGTGTGTGTGTGTTTGTAAGAGAGAGTGAGCGAGAATATGTGTGTATCAGAGTGTGTGTGTGTGTGTGTGTGAGAGAGAGAGAGAGAGAGAGAGAGAGTGTCTGTGTGTTTGTGTGTAAGAGAGAGAGAGTGAGAGAATGAGTGTGTGTATCAGAAAGAGTGTGTTTTATGTGTGAGAGTTTGTGTGTGTGACAGAAAGGGTGTCTGTTGTATGTGTGTGTGAGAGAGAGATAATTTGTGTGTGTGTGTCAGAGAGTGTGTGTATGTGTGTTTGTGTGTGTGTGTGTGTGAGAGAGAGAGTGTGTCTCTGAGAGGTTAAGCGAGCAAAGGAGAAACAGACAGAGAGCGAGAGAATGAAAGAGGGGATGAAAGAAAGACTGATGGCCTACAAAAAGAGTAGGATGCAGGAGCCAGGCCCGTCTGCCCAGTTAAAAAACCCTATTCTCTCCGCGAGGACCCCTGCTACTCCGTCTTTGGTTATGCCTGATTCTATGAATTCATCATGCCTTTAGTACACTGTGAGGGACTGCCTGACCAAAATACACCGTTCGCCCCCCTTTTGGAGCCTTTTGTCCCCCCCCTGCATACCCTTCAATTGGACCTACATTTATTATTTTGACCTTTGCTTTGCGGGGGTGGGACATCAAAGCAGACCCTCTATTTCTTCCTCTTTAGGGGGAGGGTTGTGTCATCCTCACAGTGTGAGAGGCAGACTGTTCTGTTCTGTCTCCTCGGGTTTTGTTGTTCGCTGGGAGATGGAGAGAGAGGGACCCTGGGAGAACATAATGAAAATGAGAATCAATTAGGTTATGGTCTTTAGAGTTAGAAGGGAAGAAGGGTGAGGGGGAGTGTGTGTGTGTGTTTGTGTGAGAGAGAACACGAGAGTGAATGAGATTCAGTGTGTGTGTGTGTGTGTGTATAGAAAGAAGGGTGTTCTGCGTTAAGAACTGCACATGAAGTACAGACGGAGAGTGTCATCAGTGAAGTACTGGTGGGAAAATATAGCATGGAAGTGGAGTGGTGAATTCTATACATTCTATGGAGGTTTACATTGTATCAATAGAATAGAGCATGTATTTAGCATTGCAATAAGAAACATGACACAAGTAAGAGATTCAGCTATTAGAATAAAATATGCATGAATAAAGTCTTTATAAAAGTGATACAACATAAGATGGCCAAGGACTCCATAAGCTTGTGTTATAACCGGTTCTATCGTTTAAAAATAAGAATACATTCAAAAATGCAACCTGATTAGTGTTACCTGTTAAGTGACTAAGTGTTAGTGATTATTCAACAGTCAGGTCACTTAATGATGGCAAAAGGATTTTTATTTGTATTACCATATGCAGCATTCTGAGACATGCAGTGTTTATGTTGAATCAAGTCATGCTTTCTGATGGAGAGGTGTTGAATACCGACTTGTATCACGCGTGACAGACCAGCCTGGCTTTCTTCTTGGTCAGTATCACGCGTGACAGACCAGCCTGGCTTTCTTCTTGGTCGTGGTAACTGAATGGCCCGATATCACTGTTAATGCGAAATTATTAACAATACTGCCATCTAGTGACGAATCCATTCAAATCCCTTTAACACTATTACAGTACTGTACCCAGTATAGCGTACTACAGACACAAGGTGTATAGCTCACGAAGCAATTTGAACATGCTAGGTAAGAATGCACTTCTGTGAATGCGGGTTGTTTTATAAACTCTAAGAACTTTCATGATGTTTGTTATTTACTAACCAATTTAAAAAAAATGTAACCAGGCAAGTCAGTTAATAACAAATTCGTATTTACAATGACAGCCTAGGAACAGTGGGTTAACTGCCTTGTTCAGGGGCAGAACGACAGATTTCTACCTTGTCAGCTCGGAGATTCGATCCACCAACCTTTAGGCTCACTGACCCAACTCTCTAACCACTATGCTACCTGCTGCCACTAGGCTACCAAGTCTTGGAAACAATGTTGATGTATTTTCATGTAAAATTCACTTCTCTTCAGCATGGGAATAGAAATTACAATGCAAAAATGGCAACAACAACCAAAACGTTCTAATCACTGGAGTCTCAAACCATCTCTCGATTTTGACAGCATTGAAATGACCATGAAATATGACTAACTCTCTAATGTATCTACAGACTCCCGACACTATTCACAGTGTTATTATCCTGGTTATCAACAGATGGCAGCACAGTGACAGTCAATAGAGCCACGCTTCAGCTCAGTATGTTCACCAACTTGGCTGGAAATAATGCATTACATGGGGATGAACTATTCAATAGATCATGATGGTCAGGTCAAACAAATGTTATGTCCTGTGTGAGCCTGTTTATTAGGAAACCTAACTTTAGCCTGGTCTCAGATACGTGTGTGTGTGTGTGTGTGTGTGTGTGTGTGTGTGTGTGTGTGTGTGTGTGTGTGTGTGTGTGTGTGTGTGTGTGTGTGTGTGTGTGTGTCCAATTCACCTGCCACCTGACTATAGAAAGGCCTTCAAATCAAACCAAATCAAATTGGATTAGTCACATGCGCCGAATACAACAGGTGTAGGTAGACCTTACAGTGAAATGCTTACTTACGAGCCCCTAACCAACAATGCAGTTTAAAAAACTAAGGATAAGAATAAGAAGTAAAAGTAACAACTAATTAAAGAGCAGCAGAAAAATAACAATAGCGAGATTATATACAGTGGGGTACCAGTACAGAGTCAACGTGCAGGGGCACCGGTTAGTTGATGTATATGTAGGTAGAGTTAGTAAAGTGACTATGTATAGATGACAACAGAGAGTAGCAGCAGTGTAAAGGGGGGCACCGGTTAGTTGATGTACATGTAGGTAGAGTTAGTAAAGTGACTATGTATAGATGACAACAGAGAGTAGCAGCAGTGTAAAGGAGGGGGGCACCGGTTAGTTGATGTATATGTAGGTAGAGTTAATAAAGTGACTATGTATAGATGACAACAGAGAGTAGCAGCAGTGTAAAGGAGGGGGGGGACTGGTTAGTTGATGTATATGTAGGTAGAGTTAATAAAGTGAATATGTATAGATGACAACAGAGAGTAGCAGCAGTGTAAAGGAGGGGGGACTGGTTAGTTAATGTACATGTAGGTAGAGTTAATAAAGTGACTATGTATAGATGACAACAGAGAGTAGCAGCTGTGTAAAGGAGGGGGGACTGGTTAGTTGATGTATATGTAGGTAGAGTTAATAAAGTGACTATGTATAGATGACAACAGAGAGTAGCAGCAGTGTAAAGGAGGGGGGACTGGTTAGTTGATGTATATGTAGGTAGAGTTAGTAAAGTGACTATGTATAGATGACAACAGAGAGTAGCAGCAGTGTAAAGGAGGGGGGGTAGGTACTGGTTAGTTGATGTATATGTAGGTAGAGTTAATAAAGTGAATATGTATAGATGATAACAACAGAGAGTAGCAGCAGTGTAAAGGAGGGGGGGGGGGGCACTGGTTAGTTGATGTATATGTAGGTAGAGTTAATAAAGTGACTATGTATAGATGACAACAGAGAGTAGCAGCAGTGTAAAGGAGGGGGGCACTGGTTAGTTGATGTATATGTAGGTAGAGTTAATAAAGTGACTATGTATAGATGACAACAGAGAGTAGCAGCAGTGTAAAGGAGGGGGGGGGGCACTGGTTAGTTGATGTATATGTAGGTAGAGTTAATAAAGTGACTATGTATAGATGACAACAGAGAGTAGCAGCAGTGTAAAGGAGGGGGGGCACCGGTTAGTTGATGTATATGTAGGTAGAGTTAGTAAAGTGACTATGTATAGATGACAACAGAGAGTAGCAGCAGTGTAAAGGAGGGGGGCACTGGTTAGTTGATGTACATGTAGGTAGAGTTAATTAAGTGAATATGTATAGATGACAACAGAGAGTAGCAGCAGTGTAAAGGAGGGGGGCACTGGTTAGTTGATGTACATGTAGGTAGAGTTAATAAAGTGAATATGTATAGATGACAACAGAGAGTAGCAGCAGTGTAAAGGAGGGGGGCACTGGTTAGTTGATGTATATGTAGGTAGAGTTAATAAAGTGAATATGTATAGATGACAACAGAGAGTAGCAGCAGTGTAAAGGAGGGGGGGGGGCACTGGTTAGTTGATGTATATGTAGGTAGAGTTAATAAAGTGACTATGTATAGATGACAACAGAGAGTAGCAGCAGTGTAAAGGAGGGGGGGCACCGGTTAGTTGATGTATATGTAGGTAGAGTTAATAAAGTGACTATGTATAGATGACAACAGAGAGTAGCAGCAGTGTAAAGGAGGGGGGCACCGGTTAGTTGATGTATATGTAGGTAGAGTTAATAAAGTGACTATGTATAGATGACAACAGAGAGTAGCAGCAGTGTAAAGGAGGGGGGCACCGGTTAGTTGATGTATATGTAGGTAGAGTTAGTAAAGTGAACATGTATAGATGACAACAGAGAGTAGCAGCAGTGTAAAGGAGGGGGGACTGGTTAGTTGATGTACATGTAGGTAGAGTTAATAAAGTGACTATGTATAGATGACAACAGAGAGTAGCAGCAGTGTAAAGGAGGGGGGCACTGGTTAGTTGATGTATATGTAGGTAGAGTTAATAAAGTGACTATGTATAGATGACAACAGAGAGTAGCAGCAGTGTAAAGGAGGGGGGCACTGGTTAGTTGATGTATATGTAGGTAGAGTTAATAAAGTGACCATGTATAGATGACAACAGAGAGTAGCAGCAGTGTAAAGGAGGGGGGGCACTGGTTAGTTAATGTACATGTAGGTAGAGTTAATAAAGTGACTATGTATAGATGACAACAGAGAGTAGCAGCAGTGTAAAGGAGGGGGGCACTGGTTAGTTGATGTATATGTAGGTAGAGTTAATAAAGTGACTATGTATAGATGACAACAGAGAGTAGCAGCAGTGTAAAGGAGGGGGGCACCGGTTAGTTGATGTATATGTAGGTAGAGTTAATAAAGTGACTATGTATCGATGACAACAGAGAGTAGCAGCAGTGTAAAGGAGGGGGGCACTGGTTAGTTGATGTATATGTAGGTAGAGTTAATAAAGTGACTATGTATCGATGACAACAGAGAGTAGCAGCAGTGTAAAGGAGGGGGGCACTGGTTAGTTGATGTATATGTAGGTAGAGTTAATAAAGTGACTATGTATCGATGACAACAGAGAGTAGCAGCAGTGTAAAGGAGGGGGGTTGGTTGATGGTTAGTTGATGTACATGTAGGTAGAGTTAATAAAGTGAATATGTATCGATGACAACAGAGAGTAGCAGCAGTGTAAAGGAGGGGGGCACTGGTTAGTTGATGTACATGTAGGTAGAGTTAATAAAGTGACTATGTATAGATGACAACAGAGAGTAGCAGCAGTGTAAAGGAGGGGGGCACCGGTTAGTTGATGTACATGTAGGTAGAGTTAGTAAAGTGAATATATGTATAGATGACAACAGAGAGTAGCAGCAGTGTAAAGGAGGGGGGCACTGGTTAGTTGATATACATGTAGGTAGAGTTAATAAAGTGACTATGTATAGATGACAACAGAGAGTAGCAGCAGTGTAAAGGAGGGGGGGGCACCGATGTTAGTTGATGTACATGTAGGTAGAGTTAATAAAGTGACTATGTATAGATGACAACAGAGAGTAGCAGCAGTGTAAAGGAGGGGGGCACTGTTAGTTGATGTACATGTAGGTAGAGTTAATAAAGTGACTATGTATAGATGACAACAGAGAGTAGCAGCAGTGTAAAGGAGGGGGGCACCGGTTAGTTGATGTACATGTAGGTAGAGTTAGTAAAGTGAATATGTATCGATGACAACAGAGAGTCGCAGCAGTGTAAAGGAGGGGGGCACTGGTTAGTTGATGTACATGTAGGTAGAGTTAATAAAGTGACTATGTATCGATGACAACAGAGAGTAGCAGCAGTGTAAAGGAGGGGGGCACCGGTTAGTTGATGTACATGTAGGTAGAGTTAATAAAGTGAATATGTATAGATGACAACAGAGAGTAGCAGCAGTGTAAAGGAGGGGGGGCACTGGTTAGTTGATGTATATGTAGGTAGAGTTAATAAAGTGAATATGTATAGATGACAACAGAGAGTAGCAGCAGTGTAAAGGGGGGGGGCACTGGTTAGTTGATGTATATGTAGGTAGAGTTAATAAAGTGACTATGTATAGATGACAACAGAGAGTAGCAGCAGTGTAAAGGAGGCGGGGGGGGCACTGGTTAGTTGATGTACATGTAGGTAGAGTTAGTAAAGTGACTATGTATAGATGACAACAGAGAGTAGCAGCAGTGTAAAGGAGGGGGGCACTGGTTAGTTGATGTATATGTAGGTAGAGTTAGTAAAGTGACTATGTATAGATGACAACAGAGAGTAGCAGCAGTGTAAGGGGGGGCACTGGTTAGTTGATGTACATGTAGGTAGAGTTAATAAAGTGAATATGTATAGATGACAACAGAGAGTAGCAGCAGTGTAAAGGAGGGGGGGGGCACTGGTTAGTTGATGTATATGTAGGTAGAGTTAGTAAAGTGACTATGTATAGATGACAACAGAGAGTAGCAGCAGTGTAAAGGAGGGGGGGCACTGGTTAGTTGATGTATATGTAGGTAGAGTTAATAAAGTGACTATGTATCGATGACAACAGAGAGTAGCAGCAGTGTAAAGGGGGGGGCACTGGTTAGTTGATGTATATGTAGGTAGAGTTAATAAAGTGACTATGTATAGATGACAACAGAGAGTAGCAGCAGTGTAAAGGAGGGGGGCACCGGTTAGTTGATGTACATGTAGGTAGAGTTAGTAAAGTGACTATGTATCGATGACAACAGAGAGTAGCAGCAGTGTAAAGGAGGGGGGCACTGGTTAGTTGATGTATATGTAGGTAGAGTTAGTAAAGTGACTATGTATAGATGACAACAGAGAGTAGCAGCAGTGTAAAGGAGGAAGGGGGGATGACAACACTGGTTAGGAGGGGGGCACTTGTTGATGTATATGTAGGTAGAGTTAGTAAAGTGACTATGTATAGATGACAACAGAGAGTAGCAGCAGTGTAAAGGAGGGGGCACTGGTTAGTTGATGTACATGTAGGTAGAGTTAGTAAAGTGACTATGTATAGATGACAACAGAGAGTAGCAGCAGTGTAAAGGAGGGGGGCACTGGTTAGTTGATGTATATGTAGGTAGAGTTAGTAAAGTGACTATGTATCGATGACAACAGAGAGTAGCAGCAGTGTAAAGGAGGGGGGCACTGGTTAGTTGATGTATATGTAGGTAGAGTTAGTAAAGTGACTATGTATCGATGACAACAGAGAGTAGCAGCAGTGTAAAGGGGGGCACTGGTTAGTTGATGTATATGTAGGTAGAGTTAGTAAAGTGACTATGTATAGATGACAACAGAGAGTAGCAGCAGTGTAAAGGAGGGGGGCACCGGTTAGTTGATGTATATGTAGGTAGAGTTAATAAAGTGAATATGTATAGATGACAACAGAGAGTAGCAGCAGTGTAAAGGAGGGGGGGCACTGGTTAGTTGATGTATATGTAGGTAGAGTTAGTAAAGTGACTATGTATAGATGACAACAGAGAGTAGCAGCAGTGTAAAGGAGGGGGGGGGGGCACCGGTTAGTTGATGTATATGTAGGTAGAGTTAGTAAAGTGACTATGTATAGATGACAACAGAGAGTAGCAGCAGTGTAAAGGAGGGGGGACTGGTTAGTTGATGTATATGTAGGTAGAGTTAGTAAAGTGACTATGTATAGATGACAACAGAGAGTAGCAGCAGTGTAAAGGAGGGGGGGGCACCGGTTAGTTGATGTATATGTAGGTAGAGTTAATAAAGTGAATATGTATAGATGACAACAGAGAGTAGCAGCAGTGTAAAGGAGGGGGGGGCACCGGTTAGTTGATGTATATGTAGGTAGAGTTAATAAAGTGACTATGTATAGATGACAACAGAGAGTAGCAGCAGTGTAAAGGAGGGGGGCTCTGGTTAGTTGATGTATATGTAGGTAGAGTTAGTAAAGTGACTATGTATAGATGACAACAGAGAGTAGCAGCAGTGTAAAGGAGGGGGGGGACTGGTTAGTTGATGTACATGTAGGTAGAGTTAGTAAAGTGACTATGTATAGATGACAACAGAGAGTAGCAGCAGTGTAAAGGAGGGGGGGGGGCACTGGTTAGTTGATGTATATGTAGGTAGAGTTAGTAAAGTGACTATGTATAGATGACAACAGAGAGTAGCAGCAGTGTAAAGGGGGGGGCACTGGTTAGTTGATGTATATGTAGGTAGAGTTAGTAAAGTGACTATGTATAGATGACAACAGAGAGTAGCAGCAGTGTAAAGGAGGGGGGCACCGGTTAGTTGATGTATATGTAGGTAGAGTTAATAAAGTGAATATGTATAGATGACAACAGAGAGTAGCAGCAGTGTAAAGGAGGGGGGCACTGGTTAGTTGATGTATATGTAGGTAGAGTTAATAAAGTGACTATGTATAGATGACAACAGAGAGTAGCAGCAGTGTAAAGGAGGGGGGCACTGGTTAGTTGATGTATATGTAGGTAGAGTTAATAAAGTGACTATGTATAGATGACAACAGAGAGTAGCAGCAGTGTAAAGGAGGGGGGCACCGGTTAGTTGATGTATATGTAGGTAGAGTTAATAAAGTGACTATGTATAGATGACAACAGAGAGTAGCAGCAGTGTAAAGGAGGGGGGCACCGGTTAGTTGATGTATATGTAGGTAGAGTTAATAAAGTGACTATGTATAGATGACAACAGAGAGTAGCAGCAGTGTAAAGGAGGGGGGGGGACTGGTTAGTTGATGTATATGTAGGTAGAGTTAATAAAGTGAATATGTATAGATGACAACAGAGAGTAGCAGCAGTGTAAAGGAGTGAGGGGGCACTGGTTAGTTGATGTACATGTAGGTAGAGTTAATAAAGTGACTATGTATCGATGACAACAGAGAGTAGCAGCAGTGTAAAGGAGGGGGGCACCGGTTAGTTGATGTACATGTAGGTAGAGTTAGTAAAGTGAATATGTATCGATGACAACAGAGAGTAGCAGCAGTGTAAAGGAGGGGGGCACTGGTTAGTTGATATACATGTAGGTAGAGTTAGTTAAGTGACTATGTATAGATGACAACAGAGAGTAGCAGCAGTGTAAAGGAGGGGGGGCACTGGTTAGTTGATGTACATGTAGGTAGAGTTAATAAAGTGACTATGTATAGATGACAACAGAGAGTAGCAGCAGTGTAAAGGAGGGGGGCACCGGTTAGTTGATGTACATGTAGGTAGAGTTAATAAAGTGACTATGTATCGATGACAACAGAGAGTAGCAGCAGTGTAAAGGAGGGGGGGCACCGGTTAGTTGATGTATATGTAGGTAGAGTTAGTAAAGTGAACATGTATAGATGACAACAGAGAGTAGCAGCAGTGTAAAGGAGGGGGGGGGGACTGTTTAGTTGATGTACATGTAGGTAGAGTTAGTAAAGTGACTATGTATAGATGACAACAGAGAGTAGCAGCAGTGTAAAGGAGGGGGGCACTGGTTAGTTGATATACATGTAGGTAGAGTTAGTAAAGTGACTATGTATAGATGACAACAGAGAGTAGCAGCAGTGTAAAGGAGGGGGGGGGCACTGGTTAGTTGATGTACATGTAGGTAGAGTTAATAAAGTGACTATGTATAGATGACAACAGAGAGTAGCAGCAGTGTAAAGGAGGGGGGCACCGGTTAGTTGATGTACATGTAGGTAGAGTTAGTAAAGTGAATATGTATCGATGACAACAGAGAGTAGCAGCAGTGTAAAGGAGGGGGGCACTGGTTAGTTGATGTACATGTAGGTAGAGTTAATAAAGTGACTATGTATCGATGACAACAGAGAGTAGCAGCAGTGTAAAGGAGGGGGGGGCACCGGTTAGTTGATGTACATGTAGGTAGAGTTAGTAAAGTGAATATGTATCGATGACAACAGAGAGTAGCAGCAGTGTAAAGGAGGGGGGCACCGGTTAGTTGATGTACATGTAGGTAGAGTTAATAAAGTGACTATGTATCGATGACAACAGAGAGTAGCAGCAGTGTAAAGGAGGGGGGGGCACCGGTTAGTTGATGTACATGTAGGTAGAGTTAATAAAGTGACTATGTATCGATGACAACAGAGAGTAGCAGCAGTGTAAAGGAGGGGGGCACCGGTTAGTTGATGTACATGTAGGTAGAGTTAGTAAAGTGAATATGTATAGATGACAACAGACAGTCGCAGCAGTGTAAAGGGGGGGGGGGGGTACTGGTTAGTTGATGTACATGTAGGTAGAGTTAATAAAAAGTGACTATGTATCGATGACAACAGAGAGTAGCAGCAGTGTAAAGGAGGGGGGCACTGGTTAGTTGATATACATGTAGGTAGAGTTAATAAAGTGACTATGTATCGATGACAACAGAGAGTAGCAGCAGTGTAAAGGAGGGGGGCACCGGTTAGTTGATGTACATGTAGGTAGAGTTAATAAAGTGACTATGTATAGATGACAACAGAGAGTAGCAGCAGTGTAAAGGAGGGGGGCACTGGTTAGTTGATGTATATGTAGGTAGAGTTAATAAAGTGACTATGTATCGATGACAACAGAGAGTAGCAGCAGTGTAAAGGAGGGGGGCCACCGGTTAGTTGATGTACATGTAGGTAGAGTTAGTAAAGTGAATATGTATCGATGACAACAGAGAGTCGCAGCAGTGTAAAGGAGGGGGGCACTGGTTGAGTTGATGTACATGTAGGTAGAGTTAATAAAGTGACTATGTATCGATGACAACAGAGAGTAGCAGCAGTGTAAAGGAGGGGGCACCGGTTAGTTGATGTACATGTAGGTAGAGTTAATAAAGTGACTATGTATCGATGACAACAGAGAGTAGCAGCAGTGTAAAGGAGGGGGGGATGGCTGGTTAGTTGATGATGATATGTAGGTAGAGTTAATAAAGTGACTATGTATAGATGACAACAGAGAGTAGCAGCAGTGTAAAGGAGGGGGGCACCGGTTAGTTGATGTACATGTAGGTAGAGTTAGTAAAGTGAATATGTATCGATGACAACAGAGAGTCGCAGCAGTGTAAAGGAGGGGGGCACTGGTTAGTTGATGTACATGTAGGTAGAGTTAATAAAGTGACTATGTATCGATGACAACAGAGAGTAGCAGCAGTGTAAAGGAGGGGGGCACCGTTAGTTGATGTACATGTAGGTAGAGTTAGTAAAGTGAATATGTATCGATGACAACAGAGAGTAGCAGCAGTGTAAAGGAGGGGGGCACTGGTTAGTTGATGTATATGTTGGTAGAGTTAATAAAGTGAATATGTATAGATGACAACAGAGAGTAGCAGCAGTGTAAAGGAGGGGGGCACTGGTTAGTTGATGTATATGTAGGTAGAGTTAATAAAGTGACTATGTATAGATGACAACAGAGAGTAGCAGCAGTGTAAAGGAGGGGGGACTGGTTAGTTGATGTATATGTAGGTAGAGTTAGTAAAGTGACTATGTATAGATGACAACAGAGAGTAGCAGCAGTGTAAGGGGGGCACTGGTTAGTTGATGTACATGTAGGTAGAGTTAATAAAGTGAATATGTATAGATGACAACAGAGAGTAGCAGCAGTGTAAAGGAGGGGGGGCACTGGTTAGTTGATGTATATGTAGGTAGAGTTAGTAAAGTGACTATGTATAGATGACAACAGAGAGTAGCAGCAGTGTAAAGGAGGGGGGCACTGGTTAGTTGATGTATATGTAGGTAGAGTTAATAAAGTGACTATGTATAGATGACAACAGAGAGTAGCAGCAGTGTAAAGGGGGGCACTGGTTAGTTGATGTATATGTAGGTAGAGTTAATAAAGTGACTATGTATAGATGACAACAGAGAGTAGCAGCAGTGTAAAGGAGGGGGGGGGGGGCACTGGTTAGTTGATGTATATGTAGGTAGAGTTAGTAAAGTGACTATGTATAGATGACAACAGAGAGTAGCAGCAGTGTAAAGGAGGGGGGCACCGGTTAGTTGATGTACATGTAGGTAGAGTTAGTAAAGTGACTATGTATCGATGACAACAGAGAGTAGCAGCAGTGTAAAGGGGGGGGCACTGGTTAGTTGATGTATATGTAGGTAGAGTTAGTAAAGTGACTATGTATAGATGACAACAGAGAGTAGCAGCAGTGTAAAGGAGGGGGCACTGGTTAGTTGATGTATATGTAGGTAGAGTTAGTAAAGTGACTATGTATAGATGACAACAGAGAGTAGCAGCAGTGTAAAGGAGGGGGGCACCGGTTAGTTGATGTATATGTAGGTAGAGTTAATAAAGTGAATATGTATAGATGACAACAGAGAGTAGCAGCAGTGTAAAGGAGGGGGGGCACTGGTTAGTTGATGTATATGTAGGTAGAGTTAGTAAAGTGACTATGTATCGATGACAACAGAGAGTAGCAGCAGTGTAAAGGAGGGGGGATGACACCAGGTTAGTTGATGTATATGTAGGTAGAGTTAGTAAAGTGACTATGTATAGATGACAACAGAGAGTAGCAGCAGTGTAAAGGAGGGGGGGCACTGGTTAGTTGATGTATATGTAGGTAGAGTTAGTAAAGTGACTATGTATAGATGACAACAGAGAGTAGCAGCAGTGTAAAGGAGGGGGGCACCGGTTAGTTGATGTATATGTAGGTAGAGTTAATAAAGTGAATATGTATCGATGACAACAGAGAGTAGCAGCAGTGTAAAGGAGGGGGGCACCGGTTAGTTGATGTATATGTAGGTAGAGTTAATAAAGTGACTATGTATCGATGACAACAGAGAGTAGCAGCAGTGTAAAGGAGGGGGGCTCTGGTTAGTTGATGTATATGTAGGTAGAGTTAGTAAAGTGACTATGTATAGATGACAACAGAGAGTAGCAGCAGTGTAAAGGAGGGGGCACCGGTTAGTTGATGTACATGTAGGTAGAGTTAGTAAAGTGGCTATGTATCGATGACAACAGAGAGTAGCAGCAGTGTAAAGGAGGGGGGCACTGGTTAGTTGATGTATATGTAGGTAGAGTTAGTAAAGTGACTATGTATCGATGACAACAGAGAGTAGCAGCAGTGTAAAGGGGGGCACTGGTTAGTTGATGTATATGTAGGTAGAGTTAGTAAAGTGACTATGTATAGATGACAACAGAGAGTAGCAGCAGTGTAAAGGAGGGGGGCACTGGTTAGTTGATGTATATGTAGGTAGAGTTAGTAAAGTGACTATGTATCGATGACAACAGAGAGTAGCAGCAGTGTAAAGGAGGGGGGCCACCGGTTAGTTGATGTATATGTAGGTAGAGTTAGTAAAGTGACTATGTATAGATGACAACAGAGAGTAGCAGCAGTGTAAAGGAGGGGGGCACTGGTTAGTTGATGTATATGTAGGTAGAGTTATTAAAGTGAATATGTATAGATGACAACAGAGAGTAGCAGCAGTGTAAAGGAGGGGGGGGGGGCACTGGTTAGTTGATGTATATGTAGGTAGAGTTAGTAAAGTGACTATGTATAGATGACAACAGAGAGTAGCAGCAGTGTAAAGGAGGGGGGGCACCGGTTAGTTGATGTATATGTAGGTAGAGTTAGTAAAGTGACTATGTATAGATGACAACAGAGAGTAGCAGCAGTGTAAAGGAGGGGGGGGGACTGGTTAGTTGATGTACATGTAGGTAGAGTTAGTAAAGTGACTATGTATCGATGACAACAGAGAGTAGCAGCAGTGTAAAGGAGGGGGGCACCGGTTAGTTGATGTATATGTAGGTAGAGTTAGTAAAGTGACTATGTATAGATGACAACAGAGAGTAGCAGCAGTGTAAAGGAGGGGGGCACTGGTTAGTTGATGTATATGTAGGTAGAGTTAGTAAAGTGACTATGTATAGATGACAACAGAGAGTAGCAGCAGTGTAAAGGAGGGGGGCACTGGTTAGTTGATGTATATGTAGGTAGAGTTAATAAAGTGAATATGTATAGATGACAACAGAGAGTAGCAGCAGTGTAAAGGAGGGGGGCACTGGTTAGTTGATGTATATGTAGGTAGAGTTAATAAAGTGAATATGTATAGATGACAACAGAGAGTAGCAGCAGTGTAAAGGAGGGGGGGGCACTGGTTAGTTGATGTATATGTAGGTAGAGTTAGTAAAGTGACTATGTATCGATGACAACAGAGAGTAGCAGCAGTGTAAAGGAGGGGGGCACTGGTTAGTTGGTGTATATGTAGGTAGAGTTAGTAAAGTGACTATGTATAGATGACAACAGAGAGTAGCAGCAGTGTAAAGGAGGGGGGGACTGGTTAGTTGATGTATATGTAGGTAGAGTTAATAAAGTGAATATGTATAGATGATAACAACAGAGAGTAGCAGCAGTGTAAAGGAGGGGGGCACTGGTTAGTTGATGTATATGTAGGTAGAGTTAATAAAGTGACTATGTATAGATGACAACAGAGAGTAGCAACAGTGTAAAGGAGGGGGGACTGGTTAGTTGATGTATATGTAGGTAGAGTTAATAAAGTGACTATGTATAGATGATAACAACAGAGAGTAGCAGCAGTGTAAAGGAGGGGGGCAATGCAAATAGTCTGGGTAGCCATTTGATTAGGTATTCGGGAGTCTTATGGCTTGGGGGTAGAAGCTGTTTAGAAGCCTCTTGGACCTAGACTTGGCGCTCCGATACCACTTGCTGTGCGGTAGCAGAGAGAACAGTCTATGACTAGGGTGGCTGGAATCTTTGACAATCTTTAGGGCCTTCCTCTGACTCCGCCTGGTATAGAGGTCCTGGATGGCAGGAAGCTTGGTTCCAGTGATTCAACATGAATCACGTACACAGCATGATGACTTGGTTGGCATCAGTACATACTGTCTCCTACAGGGACCAGGTTTATAGAACTAGGCTTCTTACCGGTGACTGTTTCTCTAGACTACAAGTGGAATTCAGGAGGAACTCTGAGCACCACCCTCCCTCCCTCTGGGCAATTTGATCATTTCACTTCAGACTGTGTTATCCTGTCTGGCTATTACCCGTGTGACCAACACCTAGCCTGTTATCCTATTATTAGCCATCAGGAGTCACGATTCCTGACCTGGCCTTAATCCACATGTCTATATCTATATCATTAGGATGCTATTGCTGGTACACATGTTGAGTATAGCCCTGCTTAGTGAGGGGTTACCAAAGTGTCTCTGTCACCCTATGCTGTAAGGGGATTGATTGGAAAACATAAACAGGAAATCTAATGTAATTATCTAGGCTACTATAAACGAAAAGAAGTAGCATTGTCATTTAGCATCTGTCATGTACCTGAATTTGTTGCATTTTGCTAGACTGTTTTATTAATTCATTTTTGGGTTTTTAAAATACTTTTGATTCCAGAGGATAGCATATTATATGATTAATAAAAACACTTGTGGTCCTTGACTTCAGGGCAGCATGTTACAATTAATCTCTGAGATTAGATTATGAGTGGGTTCAATGGGACAGAGTCATTTGATGAGTTTAGATTAAGGTCACAGTCTGTTTTTGAATGCATTAATCTGTCTTGATTACCAGGAGCCCGTTAGCCCTGTTTGTCAGTGAGGGGGTGTTGTAAGCTGTGACAATGGGGGTGTTGAACGATTTGCAATTAAAGGTCAATTGATTTTTACAGTTTTTTAAATTGAACCTTTATGTAACTAGGCAAGCAAGTTAAGAACAAATTATTATTTACAATGACAGTTTACCCCGGGCAAACCCTAACCCGGACGATGCTGGGCCAATTGTGCGCCTCCCTATGGGACTCCCAATCACAGCTGGTTGTGATACAGCCTGGAATCGAACCAATGCATCTAGCACTGAGAAGCAGAGTTTAGACTGCTGCGCCACTCGGGAGCCCCAATGGAAGGGTGAACTGTAACACTGTTTCCAATTGAATTATTACTACAGTGCATGTCTGTATAGCTCCAAACACAGGATTGTGTTGAGGCACAGATCTGGGGAAGGGTACCAAAACATTTTTGAGCATTGAAGGTCCCCAAGAGCCAAATGGAGCAATAGGAGGAGAAGGGCCTCGATCAGGGAGGTGACCAAGAACCCGATGGTCATTCTGACAGAGCTCTAGAATTCCTCTGTGGAGATGGGAGAACCTGCCAGAAGGACAACCATCTTTGCAGCACTCCACCAGGACCTCAGACTGGGACGAAGGTTCACCTTCCAACAGGACAACGACCCTAAGCACACAACCAAGACAATGCAGGAGTGGTTTCAGGACAAGACTCTGAATGTCCTTGAGTGGACCAGCCAGAGCCCAGACTTGAAGCCGAACGAACATCTCTGGAAAGACCTGCATCTAGCTGTGCAGTGACGCTCCCAATCCAACCTGACAGAGCTTGAGAGGATCTGCCGAGAAGAATGGCAGAAACTCCCCAAATGCAGGTGTGCCAAGCTTGTAGCGTCATACCCAAGAAGACTCGAGGCTGTAATTGCTGCCAAAGGTGCTTCAACAAATTACTGAACAAAGGGTCTGAATACTTATGTAAATGTGATATTTCCGTTTCGAAGGAAACATGCACTCATTAAGAACAGGTGTGGCCAATTAGTAGGCACGGCCAACACACATGAACACACTTTACAGGATAGAGGATAGAGCGTGTTTTGTAAATGCTGAGAACATTCTTACTACAGTTTTCATGTGGTTTTGATGGAACGTTTTCTTAACGTTCTGGGAACAATTTGAGAACATTACTTTAAATAGAACAATGAGGAAACCCTTGGAAACCATTGTGCTGAATTTCTGAAATTCCTACTGAAGAACGCTGTTTCTTAACTATTTGAAAACATTCCCAACATCAAACCAGTTGGGGAATGTACCTAGCACAATTATTTATTATATTCATATATTTTTTTATTGGATATTAAAATATACAATCTACTTGCCGTACATTACATTACATTCAGTCATCTAACAGACTCCAATCCAGAGCGACCCACAGAAGCAACGGGGTCAACGCCCTGCTCAAGGGCACGTCGACAGATCTCTCACAAGGTCAAAACAGGAACCCGAACCAGTGACCTATAATATAAGGCAACGGCCTAAGCTCCCAACCGCCAGGGCACCAGCCCTCCAAGATCCCTCTCAAAATCCCCCGAAAAGCTCAAATGAAATGAATGAAATCAAATGAAATCAAATGAAAATATATTTGACTGCATGTATGGCACTATTTACATGTGTGTATGTCTGTGTGTCCATGTATGTGCACGTGTGTGCGTTTCAATTAAATTGTGTGTATATGCATGTGTACAAACACCTGAACGGCATCAGCCTCAGGAAAACCGGCATTAGCTGTAACCACGTTGCCCTTCAGTGTCATTCAAACATACTTTTTGTTTTATTTTGACTTTATTTTTTTGACTTTTATCTTTGATCGTTATTCTATCCCAACCCTCAACTTCCCTCAGCCCATCCCACCTATCTCTGCTGGCCATCACTATGCTGGGATGTTTAACATACAATTTGAATCTGAATTTGAATTTGAATTAGAATCTAATCAAATAGAATCCACAGATTGCCAGTTGTTGATAAATACTTTTACTAAGAGTATTAGTATATTAGTAATTGACTGACCAGGTCTCGTCAGATCTCCCAACAATGCTATTTCTAGGGGAAATGTTATATTAACCTTGTGCTTTTTCAGCCATTCCTGAACCTGAGACCAGAAACAGGCTACCTGAGGGAAATACCAAAACAAATTGTCCATTTAATCTGTATCCTCACAACAAAATCTGCAAAACTGCGATGATTGTATGCCCTCAAATATTCAACATTTTGTTGGTGGCAAGAATTCTGTACAATAATTTTAGCTGAAAAGCACGAAGTCTTGAATCTTGGACTGAGCTATTCTGATAACTCCATGAAATACACAACTATAACACCTCACTTTGTTTTGAAAAATGTGTCACAAGCTAGATTAGCTTTGGATATTGTGAAGCAGTTCTCCAAAATCTCAGGTTTGGCATTAAATCTTTCCAATTGTGAGATGTTTGTTCTAAAAGGATTGTAAACATCTCTGAAAAGATACTGTAACCTACCTCGGTGTAAAGACAGCAAAAAATCTTAAGGTTGTGAACGATCTTAATTTGAACCCTGTAGCTGAATCTGCCAACAACAAAAAAATATCCTCAAGGTTAGGGAGGGATTTTGGTCTTTGTGGAAGGGTGCTTTCTTCCAAGGCTGAGGGGCTATCTCGTGCATCCTATCTTTTTTCATCTATTGACATTCCTAAATCCACTTGCTGTAACTTAAATAGGCTTTTTGTACAACTTCATATGGCAAAACAAGCCACATAAGATAAAAAGAGATGTTATCACCAACATGGTTTGTGATGGCGGTCTACAGTGCCTTGTAAAAGTATTCACTCCCCTTGGCATTTTTCTTATTTTGTTGCATTACAATCTGTAATTTAAGTTGATTTATTTGGATTTCATGTAATAGACAGACACAAAATAGTCCAAATTGGTGAAGTGAAATTTGAAAAATGACTTGTTTCAAAAAATTCTGAAAAATAGAAAATGGAAAATTGGTACGTGCATATGTATTCACCCCCTTTGCTAGGAAGCTCCTAAATAGAATCTGATGCAACCAATTGCCTTCAGAAGTAACGTGATTAATTAAATAAAGTCCACCTGTGTGCAATCTAAGTGCCACATGATCTGTCACATGATCTCAGTATATATACACATGTTCTGAAAGGCCGCAGAGTCTGTAACACCACTTAGCAAGGTGCACCACCAAGCAAGCGGCACCAAGGAGCGCTCCAAACAGGTCAGGGACAAAGTTGTGGAGAAGTACAGATCAGGGTTGGATTATAAAAAATATCAGAAACTTTGAACATCCCACAGAGCACCATTAAATCCATTATTAAAAAATAGAAAGAATATGGCATCAGAACAAACCTGTGAAGAGAAGGCCGCCCACCAAAACCCATGGACCAGGCAAGGCGGCCATTAATCAGAGAGGCATTAAAGAGACCAAAGATAACCCTGAAGGAGCTGCAAAGCTCCACAGCGGAGTTTGAATGACTGCCCAGAATCGGCCCAAGTACATCGGGCCGTTTCCATCTACCGGAATTTAGCCGACTTTGCCAGCATCTTACCAGAATCCCCCTAGAAGCAGCCGATGCAAATTTAAAAAAAAATGTGTACAAACTTACCTGATTTATTCATTTTAAATATGACTATTATACATTTTATTACATACAAATTATACCCATCCACAAAGTAATGTAACCATGTTTGAACGTTTAGAAAACATTCCGTTAAAGTAATGAAATACCAAGAAAAAATATGTTTGTTGTTGTTGTTGTGAAGTTCCTTAAAAGTGCTGGAAATGTTCCAAAGCCAAGTAACTATCCTGCACCATCCCCAGAATATTGTGGGAAGGTTGTATGTAAAAATAACCATATGACAACCAAGCTCTAAGAAACATATGGCTTTCAGAATGTTATGTGCTGGCTGGGATCAGTCTGGTCATTGCATGTGAAAGTCATGCAATACTGAATCATACTGCTCTTGTTCCCGTAACAGCTTCAAAGCAGAGAAGTAAACAGGAGGTGGACATGGAGCAACACAGGCACTGGGCGAAACGGGTCCATATGAAGGAAGATCTTTTACATGCCACGTTTTTGATATTCTAGATAATACAGGCCATTTCCAATGCATATTTTGAGTTTTGTGGATTTGCACCATATCCTGACAAATTACTCTGAAAGGAAGGAAACAGTAAAAACAAACCAATGTTAATTATTTCTAGCAGCGATCTATTCATTCTTGATTTATAATTCCCATTGGTTTTAAATAGTCTTTTAATTAAAAGTTGTCAATTTAGATTTAGGCAGCAAGGGATTATATAAATGATATTATGGACATTTCCATTGGCCGATTATGGACACATTAATATCCTGAGATATGTGGCATCCTATTTTCTCTCTCCGTGTTGACAAAATACCGTCTGAATACATCACATAACTGTGTTTTCTCAGCACATTCAAGATAATAAGCTCTATTGATTCCAGATGTGCTTCTCTTGGCTGAGTTCAATATCCGGATCTTGATAGGCTTTTCGATATGCTGAAAATAAGGACTATTTCTGAGATTTCAGCACACGCTCAATAATTTGTCAAATGTGAAATCCATATATTTCTTTCATGCACAAATCATTTTGGGATTCCCTCCAGGATATCACACATGGTAGGGCCGGATATTGACTCAGTAGATATCCTGATGTAGGCCTATGTGTACATCTTATTTTCTCTATAGGAGGACAAATACTGACAGTAGGCCTACTTTGTATGTTTTCTCAATACAATGCATATGCTCCTGACTGAGGTCCATATCTGTCACGCCTTGGTCATTGTATTTTGTGTTTTTGATATATGTTTGGGTAGGCCAGGGTGTGACATGGGTTTATATGTTGGGTTTCGTATTTGGGGTTTGTATTAATTGGGATTGTGTATGATTAGGGGTGTGTCTAGTTAGGCTTGGCTGCCTGAAGCGATTCTCAATTGGAGTCAGGTGATTCTCGTTGTCTCGGATTGGGAACCGTATTTAGGTAGCCTGAGTTCGCGTTGTATTTTGTGGGTGTTTGTTCCTGTCTCTGTGTTGTAGTCACCAGATAGGCTGTAATTAGTTTCACATTTCGTTGTTGTTTTCTTATATCAGTTATTTCATGTACCGCGATACTTTCATTAAAGTCATGAGTAACCTACACGCTGCATTTCGGTCTGACTCTCTTCTTACAACAGACGAACGTCGTTACAGAAACACCCACCACTCACGGACCGAGCAGTGTGTAAACTGGCAGGAGCTAAAGGAGAACGTTATGGACGGTAGAGGCATGGATTATACAACGTGGGAAGAAATCGACAGGTGGGCGGCCGACCCAGAGCGAGTGCAGGAGCCCGCCTGGGATTCGCTTCAGCAGTGCGAAGAGGGCTACAGGCGAATCGAGTCAAAGGAAAAGACACGCCGGAAAAAACGGAGAGGCGCTGGTTTTAACAGGCAGCGACAGCTGGAGCAGCAAAGGGAGGATGAATTATTTGGAGAATGGACATGGGAAGACGTGTTGGATGGTAAAGGTTGTTACACTTGGGAGGAGATATTGGCCGGAAGAGATCGCCTCCCATGGGAACAGGTGGAGGCACTAAGGAGAGCAGAGGCAGCGGGAGATAGGAGCCGACGATACGAGGGAACACGGTTGGCAAGGAAACCGGAAAAGCAGCCCAAAAAAATTATTGAGGGGGGGGCTAGAAGGGAGAATAGTTATGCCAGGTAGGAGACCTGCGCATACTCCCTGTGCTCACCGTTGGGCTAGAGAGACCAGGCAGGCACTGTGTTATGCTATGGAGCGCACGGTGTTTTCAGTGCGGGAGCATAGTCCGGTGCGGCACATACCAGCTCTTCCTATTGGCCGGGCTAGAGTGGGCATCGAGCCAGTTAAGCTTGGGCAGGCTCGGTGCTCAAGAGCTCCAGTGCGCCTGCACGGTCCGGTCTATCCAGAGCCACCTCTACACACCAGTCCTCCGGTAGCAGCTCCCCGCACCAGGCTTCCTGTGCGTGTCCTCGAGCCAGTACCACCAGTTCCAGCACCACGCACCAGGCCTCCAGTGCGCCTCGCCTGTTCAGCGCAGCCAGCGCTTTTCTCCTCTCCTGCGCTGTTGGAGTCTCCCGCCTGTTTAGCGCAGCCAGAGCCTTTCTCCTCTCCTGCGCTGCCGGAGTCTCCCATCTGCCCAGCGTCGCCAGACAACCAGTCTCTTCCAGATCTCCCCGACAACCAGTCTCTTCCAGATCTGCGCGACAACCAGTCTCTTCCAGATCTGCCCGACAACCAGTCTCTTCCAGATCTGCCCGACAACCAGTCTCTTCCAGATCTGCCAGACAACCAGTCTCTACCAGATCTGCCCGACAACCAGTCTCTTCCAGATCTGCTTGTCAACCTGAATCTTCCAGTTCCGCCAGCCAGCCAGGATTTACCGGAGCCTACTACCTGCCTGAGCTTCCTCTCAGTACTGAGCGTCCTCTCAGTACTGGGCTTCCTCTCAGTACTGGGCTTCCTCTCAGTACCGGGCTTCCTCTCAGTACCGGGCTTCCCCTCAGTACCGGGCTTCCCTTCAGTACCAGGCTGCTTCTGTCCTGAGCTGCCCCTCAGTCCCGGGCTGCCCCTCTGTCCCGGGCTGCCCCTCTGTCCTGAGCTGCCCCTCTGTCCCGAGCTGCCCCTCTGTCCCGGGCTGCCCCTCTGTCCCGAGATGCCCCTCTGTCCTGAGCTGCCCCTCTGTCCTGAGATGCCCCTCTGTCCTGAGATGCCCCTCTGTCCTGAGATGCCCCTCTGTCCTGAGATGCCCCTCTGTCCCGAGCTGCCCCTCTGTCACGAGCTGCTCCTCAGTTATGTGGGGATCTGGGTGAGGACTATTAGGCCATGGTCAGCGGAGAAAGTGGATTATCCCAGGACGCGAAGGGGAGGAAATAGGACATTTATGGAGTGGGGTCCACGTCCCGAGCCAGAACCGCCACCATGGACAGACGCACACCCGGACCCTCTCTATGCTCCTGAGGTGCGTCCGGGAGTCCGCACCTTAGGGGGGGGGTTCTGTCACGCCTTGGTCATTGTATTTTGTGTTTTTGGTATATGTTTGGGTAGGCCAGGGTGTGACATGGGTTTATATGTTGGGTTTTGTATTTGGGGTTTGTATTAATTGGGATTGTGTATGATTAGGGGTGTGTCTAGTTAGGCTTGGCTGCCTGAAGCGATTCTCAATTGGAGTCAGGTGATTCTCGTTGTCTCGGATTGGGAACCGTATTTAGGTAGCCTGAGTTCGCGTTGTATTTTGTGGGTGTTTGTTCCTGTCTCTGTGTTGTAGTCACCAGATAGGCTGTAATTAGTTTCACGTTTCGTTGTTGTTTTCTTATATCAGTTATTTCATGTACCGCGATACTTTCATTAAAGTCATGAGTAACCTACACGCTGCATTTCGGTCTGACTCTCTTCTTACAACAGACGAACGTCGTTACAATATCAGGTACTTGATACGATTTTAGATATGTTTTGAGTTATTTGTGTTTTCAGGACATGTTCGATATTTGGACAAATAATAAATCCACATAATTGTTTCGGACACCAGCTAACTTTTTGTATGCAATCTGCATGGGCACTCGCAAACTGCAAGCTAAAAACCCTGTATCTGGTAGTCTATAGCACCAATAATCACTTATTTTCTGCTGAGTTCCAACTATCATTTTTTAATTTGGGCGCCACAAATGAGTTCATAAATGGTGTGCGGTCGACTTGCAAGCCCGCAGAAAACCATCCCAACAGTGAAGCACGGGGATGGCAGCCTCATCTTGTGGGGGTGCTTTGCTGCAGGAGGGACTGGTGCACGTCACAAAATAGATGGCATCATGAGGAAGGAAAATTATGTGGATATATTGAAGCAACATCTCAAGACATCAGTCAGGAAGTTAATGCTTGGTCGCAAATGGGTTTTCCAAATGGACAATGACCCCAAGCATACTTCAAAAGTTGTGGCAAAATGGCTTAAGGACAACAAAGTCAAGGTATTGGAGTGGCCATCACAAAGCCCTGACCTCAATCCTATAGAAAAATTATTGGCAGAACTGGAAAAACGTGTGCGAGCAATGAGGCCTACAAACCTGACTCAGTTACACCAGCTCTATCAGGAGAAATGGGCTAAAATTCACCCAACTTATTGTGGAAGGCTACCCGCAACTTTTGACCCAAGTTAAAGAATGGAAAAGCATTGCTACCAAATTCTAATTGAGTGTATGTAAACTTCTGACCCACTGGGAATGTAATGAAAAAATCTGAAATAAATCATTCTCTACTATTATTGTGAGATTTCACATTCTTAAAATAAAGTCCTACCTGACCTAAGACAGTGATTCTTTTCTAGGATTACATGTCAGGAATTGTGAAAAACTGAGTTTAAATGTATTTGGCTACGGTGTATGTAAACTTCAGACTTCCAACTGTACTCCCTGGACTCATATTGTCATGCCCTGATCTGTTTCACCTGTCCTTATGCTTGTCTCCACCCTCCTCCAGGTGTCGCCCATCTTCCCCGTTATCCCCTGAATGTTTGTCTGTTGTCAGTTCGTCTTGTTTGTTCAAGTCAACCAGCGTTTTGTCTCAGCTCCTGCTTTTCCCCAGTCTCTCTTTTTCTCGTCCTTCTGGTTTTGACCATTGCCTGTCCTGACTCTGAGCCCACCTGCTTGACCACTCTGCCTGCCCCTGACCCTGGGCCTGCCTGCCTGCCATCCTGTACCTTGGATTATCGACCCCTGCCTGCCTTGACCTGTCGTTTGCCTGCCCCTGTTGTTACAATAAACATTGTTACTTCAACACAGTCTGCACTTGGTTCTTGATAAATCTGGTAGCAGTGAGATTTCTGAGGTCCAGATTGGATGCATGTAGAAACTGTCCCATTACGGAGAATATCCTAGCTCCATATATGAAATTAAGGACACACGTGTCTGGAGAATGTCTACTCCTTATATTTAATAAAATGTAAGGTATCCGGATATATATAGATAAAGATATCCCCTGATATTGACCCTTCTTGCCCAGTGAGGGGGAGTTCGACTTTGGCGCAAATGAGTCCAAAACAGCAATCTTGCTTTAAATGACTCACCAGCAATGTTATTACAGTGTGTTATGTATTAAACCCCAACCTGTGCACTCCGTTCTGCCACATCTGGTCTTTTGGCCATTCCACCCCGTCATCTCTCACTCAGCCCAGTTAAATCCTTTCTCTGTCCTGGCATCTCAATTGTGGAACCAGCTTCCCCTTGTAGCTTGGACAGCAAAGTTCCTGCCTATCTCCCGAAAACGTCTGAAATCCTACCTCTTCAAAGAGTATCTTAAATTAATCCCGTACTTATTGAGGGAAAATGAACTTACTGCTATGGGATTGTCTGACCCAGCTATCTTAAGATGAATGCACTAATTGTAAGTCACTTTGGATAAGACCGTTTACTAAGTAACTAAAATGTACATGTTAGTAGAGTAATTACAGCGTTACTACACCGATTATAGCAAAATATTACTAAATTGTAAAGTGTTACCAAACAGCATATATTGCAGATAGGCTATTTTCACATGGGGACCTACAAGTTGTCTACTGCAGTATACTCAATAAAGCTGCACTTTGACCTTGAAGGCTATACATAGAGCACTATGAGATGGGCAAATACAATACATGCTGATCAGGCAGGATGAGCCTAGAGACAGAACCTTCACCTCTGCCTCTGTTTCTACTGTCTATTAACAAAATATAAGCCTGAAAAATTGAAAAAGTGATACATCGTCAAAACTCCATAGAATCGCACATGGGCTCCAATATCACAAAGTCACCTAAAATGGATAAACCTGCTGTTAAGTAACAGTGACCAACTCACCCGAGGAGGATTTGAGAAATATACAGTAAAACAACATTGAGATACTGTAAGTCCACACTGAAAGTATGCTATTCACCACCTTCTGAGACAGGTTTGTACAGTTAATACTGAAAGTGCTTCTGAAGGCAGACTGTTGCCTGAGTCAAGGCTTGTGGGAAGAGCAGTAGCAGCCTGGCCTTCCATTGCAGTGTGACCGCAGCACTCTGCATATTTCGGCTCACCCATCATCACCGGGTGTAATCAGCTCAATATGGGGCGAGTGGAGTAGTTCAACACGACTAAAGAAACAGAGAGCTCTGTGTGTGTGTGTGTGTGTGTGTGTGTGTGTGTGTGTGTGTGTGTGTGTGTGTGTGTGTGTGTGTGTGTGTGTGTGTGTGTGTGTGTGTGTGTGTGTGTGTGTGTGTGTGTGGCCTCTTTGGAGGTTAAAAGGAATGCAGTGAACCAATTAAACTCCATTTGCTTCAACATTAAAGGCAGAGACTGGTGTCAACGAGGATTTTAGCGAGGTTTCTTCTTTCATCTGGCCGCCGATTGACTTAGATATTGTGGCTGGACTCTATAGCAGCAAAGGAAGCTGAAATGACGAGAATAATTATTCACGATATGATGAGTGATGTCACCCTGACTCCATCTTAACATGGAACATGTCATGTTTTCATGCTTCTCTGGAGACACCATTCAAAGTGCGGTTTGGCAGACCCAAACATTTCCCCTAAAATGTTGCCCTAAAAGTATTTTATGCATACAGAATAAGCAGTAGTTTGCTGTTTTACGAGAAGTCACAAGGGAAGTTTTCCCTTCATATGTAATTTGTTTGTGACATGCATGCATGACCATGAGCTGTGAAATGACCCAATTCAGGTGTACAGTAACTTACATGTCACGAGTTATGAGTCACAGTTACAGGAAAGGCACATGGTCAGTCAATATTAGAGAAAAAGGGTACACATCCGGTGGATCGGGCCACAACGTTCTCTCTCTCTCTCTCTCTCTCTCTCTCTCTCTCTCTCTCTCTCTCTCTCTCTCTCTCTCTCTTTCTCAAACATATGTTGACATTGCCAAAGCAAGTGAAATAGATAATAGACAAATGAACAATCAGAAATAAACGCTAAACATTGCACTCACAAACGCTTCAACAGGTATAGAGACGATTAATATGTCACGTTATGGCTGTCTACAGTGTTGTAACGATGTGCAAATGGTTAAAGTACAAAAGGGAAAATAAACAAATATTTACAATACTGTTTGTTCTTCACTGGTTGCCCTTTTCTTGTGGCTACAGATCACACATCTTGTTGCTGTGATTGCACACTGGCATTTATTTATTTATCTTTTATTTCACCTTTAGGTAGTCTAGTTGAGAACAAGTTCTCATTTGCAACTGCGACCTGGCCAAATTAAAGCACAGCAGTTCGACACGTACAACGACACAGAGTTACACATGGAGTAAAACAAACACACAGTCAATAATACAGTAGAAGAATCTATAAACAACATGTGAAAATGAGGTAGGATAAGAGACGTAAGGCTATAAATAGGCAACGGTGGCAAAGTAATTACACACTGGATTGGTAGATGTGCAGAAGATGATTGTGCAAAGTAGAGATACTGGGGTGCAAAGGAGCAAGATAAATAAATACAGTATGGGGATGAGGAAGATTGGATGGGCTATTTACAGATGAGCTATGTACAGGTGCAGTGATCTGTGAGCTGCTCTGACAGCTGGTGCTTAAAGCTAGTGAGGGAGGTAAGAGTCTCCAGCATCAGCGATTTTTGCAGTTCGTTCCAGTCATTGGCAGCTGAGAACTGGAAGGAGAGGCTGCCAAAGGAAGAATTGGCTTTGGGGGTGACCAGTGAAATATACCTGCTGGAGGGCATGCTACTTGTGGGTGCTGCTATGATAACCCGTGAGCTGAGATAAGGCGGGGCTTTACCTAGCAGAGACTTTTAGATGACCTGGAACCAGTGGGTTTGGCGAAGAGTATGAAGCAAGGGCCAGCCAACGAGAGCGTACAGGTCGCAGTGGTGGGTAGTATATGGGGCTTTGGTGACAAAACGGATGGCACTGTGATAGACTGCATCCAATTTGTTGAAGAGTGTTGGAGGCTATTTTGTAAATGACATCACCAAAGTCGAGAATCGGTAGGATGGTCAGTTTTACGAGGGTATGTTTGGCAGCATGAGTGAAGGATGCTTTTGTAACAGCGTTCGTTTGTCGAAAGAGAGTCGGACCAAAATGCAGCGTAGTGGTTACTCATGTTCTTTAATGAATGATCGCGATACATGAAATAACTTATAAATACAAAACAACAAACGGAACGAGAAACCTATTACAGCCTATCTGGTGAATACTAACACAGAGACAGGAACAATCACCCACAAAATACACAGTGAAACCCCGGCTACCTAAATATGGTTCGCAATCAGAGACAACGAGAATCACCTGACTCTGATTGAGAACCGCCTCAGGCAGCCAAACCTATGCTACACCCCTACTCAGCCGCAATCCCAATGCCTACAAAACCCCAATACGAAACACAACATTAAACCCATGTCACACCCTGGCCTGACCAAATATATAACGAAAACACAAAATACTATGACCAAGGCGTGACAGCTTTGTTGCGAAACAGGTAGCCGATTCTAGATTTAATTTAGGATTGGAGATGTTTAATGTGAGTCTGGAAGGAGAGTTTACAGTCTAATCAGACACCTAGGTATTTGAAGTTGTCCACATATTCTAAGTCAGAACTGTCCAGAGTAGTGATGCTGGACGGGCGGGCAGGTGTGGGCAGCGAACGGTTGAAGAGCATGCATTTAGTTTTACTTGCATTTAAGAGCAGTTGGAGGCCACGGAAGGATAGTTGTATGGCATTGAAGCTCATCTGGAGGTTAGTTAACACAGTGTCCAAAGAAGGGCCAGAGGTATACAGAATGGTGTCGTCTGCATAGAGGTGGATCAGAGAATCACCAGCAGCGAGAGCGACATCATTGATGTATACAGAGAAGAGAGTCAGCCCGAGAATTGAACCCTGTGTCACCCCCATAGAGACTGCCAGAGGTCCGTACAATGGGCCCTCCGATTTGACATACTGAACTCTATCGGAGAAGTAGTTGGTGAACCAGGCGAGGCAATCATTTGAGAAACCAAGGCTGTTGAGTCTGCCAATAAGAATGTGGTGATTGACAGAGTCAAAAGCCTTGGCCAGGTGGATGAATACAGCTGCACAGTACTGTCTCTTATCGATGGCGGTTATGATATCGTTTAGGACCTTGAGCGTGGCTGACCAGATTGCATAGCGGAGAAGATATGGTGAGATTCGAAATGGTCGGTAATCTGTTAACTTGGCTTTCAAAGACCTTAGAAAGGCAGGGTAGAATTGTAACGGTTTTCCTCCTCTTCTGACGAGGAGTAGGAAGGATCGGACCAATGCGCAGCGTGGTAAGTGTTCATGTTATTTTTATTTAAACTGAACACAAAACATAATTACGAGAGAATGAACGAAAACGAAACAGTCCTGTCAGGTGCAAAAACACAAAACAGAAAACAACTACCTACAAACCCAAGTGGGCAAGAGCTACCTAAGTATGGTTCTCAATCAGAGACACCGAAAGACAGCTGTCCCTGATTGAGAACCATACCCGGCCAAAAACAAAGAAATACAACAACATAGGAAAAAGAACATAGAACGCCCACCCTAGTCACACCCTGGCCTAACCAAAATAGAGAATCGAAAGCCTCTCTATGGCCAGGGCGTGACAAGAATAGATAGTCGTCTGTAGCAGTTTGGGTCTATAGTGTCTCCCCCTTTGAGGAGGGGGATGACCGCGCTAGCTTTCCAATCTATGGGAATCTCAGACAATACGAAAGAGAGGTTGAACAGCCTCCTTGCGACAATTTCGGCAGATAATTTTAGAAAGAGAGGGTCCAGATTGTCTAGCCCGGATGATTTGTAGGGGTCTGATTTGTTGGAGGTTTGGGTGAGTTGCTGTGGAGAGAGCAGGGCTGTTGACCGGGGGTAGGGGTAGCCAGGTGGAAAGCATGGCCAGCTGTAGAAAAATGTTTATTGAAATTTCATCTAATAGATACAAACACAGGTATAAATACCCAGGGGATAAGTGGGGAAGATGGGCAACACCTGGAGGGGGTGGAGACAAGCACAAGGACAGGTGAAAACAGATCAGGGCGAGACAGGAACAGAATAGTATGTGTGTCCCATATCTACTCCTTGTTCCTCTGATTATTTTACTGTAACCCCGATATGACAAAGAAATAATTTTCATGGCCCAGCAATATGTTCTAAATCAGGGGTGTCAATCTTATTTCCTGGAGGGCCGAGTTTCTGCAGGCTTTCCTTTCAATTAACACCTAGTCAACCAGGTGTGGGGAGGTCCTAACTAATCAATGACTTTAATTGATCAATCAAGTACAAGGTAGGAGAGAACCCACCGACGCCCCTGTTCTAAACGCACATGCCCTTTGAGTTCTCACCCTCACATATCAACATAACACCGAGCCAAAACCCCACCTTACACTCATTCTTTACACACACACAGACACACTTTGAGCCAAGTTACAGTAAACAACATCACTTCTGTTCCCAGTGCTGTACTTAGCATGAGCTCTGAAATAACCCAATTCCGATGTACAGTAACGTACACGTCATGAGTTACCATTCACAGTTCAAATATGGTCAGTCAATACGAGAGAAAATTATACATTAGGGCTGCGACGTGTGGTTAGTCTCTCTTTCTCTCTCTCTCTCTCTCTCTCTCTCTCTCTCTCTCTCTCTCTCTCTCTCTCTCTCTCTCTCTCTCTCTCTCTCACACACACACACAGCTCACATCAACACCATCATCCCGGAAACCCTGGACCCACTCCAATTCGCATACCGCCCCAACAGAGTCACAGATGAAGCAATCTCAATGGCACTCCATACTTCCCTTTTCCACCTAGACAAAAGGAACACCTATGTGAGAATGCTGTTCATTGACTACAGCTCAGCGTTCAACACCATAGTGCCCTCAAAGCTCATCACTAAGCTAAGGACCCTGGGACTAAACACCTCCCCCTGCACCTGGATCCTGGACTTCCTGACGGGCCGCCTCCAGGTGGTGAGGGTAGACACTACATCTGCCACGCTGATCCTCAACACCGGTTCCCCTCAGGGGTGCGTTCTTAGTCCCGTCCTGTTAGTGTGGTGCCATGACAACAACCTCTCCCTCAATGTGAGCAAGACAAAGGATATGATGGTGGACTACAGGAAAAGGAGGGCCGAACAGGCCCCCCATTAACATCGATGGGGCTGTGGAGCGGGTCGAGAGTTTCCTTGGTGTCCACATCACCAACAAATGATCATGGTCCAAACATACCAAGACAGTTGTGAAGAGGTCACGGCAACACCTTTTCCCCCTCAGGAGACTTAAACGACTTTGCATGGGTCCGCAGATCCTCAAAAACTTCTACAGCTGCACCATCGAGGGCATCCTGACTGGTTGCATCACCGCCTGGTATGGTATCTGAGCGTAAGTCTCTACAGAGACGGCCCAGTTCATCACTGAGGCCAAGCTTCCTGCCATCCAGGACCTATATACCAGGCGGTGTCAGAGGAAGGCCCAAAAAATTGTTAAAGAATCCAGTCACCCAAGTCGTAGACTGTTATCTCTGCTACCACACGGCAATTGGTAACGAAGCGCCAAATCTAGGTCCAAAAGGCTCCCCCAAGCCATAAGACGGCTGAACAATTAATTAAATGGCTACCCAGACTTTGTTTTTACACTGCTACTACTCGCTGTTTATCATCTATGCATAGTCACTTTACCAGTACCTACATGTACAAATGACCTCTACTTAACCTGTACCCCTCAACATTTACTCGATACCAGTGCCCCATGTAAATAGCCTCCTTGGTGTTATGTAATTCTACTGTGTTAGTAAATCTTTTCTTAACTCTATTGCTTGAACTGCACTGTTGGTTAAGGGCTTGTAAGTAAGCATATCACGATAATGTCTACTACACCTGTTGTATTCGGCGCAGTTGACAAATCAAATTTTATTTTATTTGATTTGACACACACACACACACACACACACACACACACACACACACACACACACACACACACACACACACACACACACACACACACACACACACACACACACACACACACACACACACACACACACACACACACACACAGGAGCACCACAATAATAATCCAGACAGTTAATCCTCGACTGTATAGCCGTTTCATCTATACTTCCTGTTCCTCTGATTACTATACTGTAGCCCCGATATGACAGAGAAAACAAGTTGATGTCATAGATATAACACCTAGCTGAAGACCCACCTGTCATTCACCTCTTTACACACACAGACACACTCTGAGCCGAGTTAAGAGTAAACGACAGCACTTCCATGCCCCGTGCTATAATTAGCCCCATTGGTCTAGTCTGGGATAATGAGATATAAAAGCCTCACCTGATTCACTGATCCCGGTATAGTACTACAGACCTCAGACCTGTCAGTTACCTCTCTGTTAGCCATTGAGACAGTGGTTAGTGGCATACAGGACACACAGAGAGAGAGAGAGAGAGAGAGAGAGAGAGAGAGAGAGTTTGCGATGCACAGAGGAATACCAACAAGAGAGGGATATAGTCTAGACAATAGAGGTAAGACAACGTTAGTATTGTTTGAGAGTGGTGATGGTGGTGGCGGGGCCGTGGGGCTTAAACTCGGTGTAAGGATCCAGTATCTTTCAATCTTTAGATTCTCTTTAAACCCTGTAGGATTGTTATTTTCTGACGTAATGCTAGTCTGAAGGATAAGGTATTTTCTACGTGATCCATAAGATGATGAGCAGTATTCTTTCAGTTAGTGGATATGTACTGTACAGTGTGTGTTCCAATAGAGCATAGCAATCAAATGGTAGCTAATCTATCAACAGGAACACATCTCCTTAGTTTGTGTATCAAAAATATTTTTTTTAAATGTCAATGTTTTTCCAGGCTGTTTTTCCAGGATGAAGCCCAGACGCCTGCTTTCCTCCATGGAGCTGTTGCCTACCATCAGTGAGCTGCAGGAAGGAGTTCTGGAGGATGGGGAAGACGAGTACCCCACTATGGAGGAGTATGTGGACTCCATCAAGAAACTCTCCCAGACCGCCATAACCCACTCGGCCACCCATCCCGCCGGAAGATGCCCCACTGTAGCCCCATTGGCGCCCTATAACAAAGCCATGGCATATGCTCCTCGGATCCCCAGTGGTCTATCGGATGTGTCACTCATGGTCGCCCATCCTTTGGACCGTGTAACCCGGGTATGTTCCGGCCGAGACCCCCTGAATTGGTTGTTTGCGCAGGCCCAGTTTTCCGGGTTGACGTGACTAAGAAAGTCCCAGGCTTCTGTTTTTGACGGTGCCGTGGAGAAGGCCTCGGAGCTTTGCTGAACTCTTTGGTGAACAGGAAGCATAGTCTGGATTACATTACTGGATTAACCCAGCGTGGGATTGGAGGTTGAGGTAGTCAGGGATGATTTGTGAACGTTGTCTTAACTCTCCCATGTATTCTACTGTATGAACTGAGTCCCTCCAGGTATGACCAGAGTTGAAGGGTGTCCTAATGTGGACACCGTAGAAGACACCTTACAAAGTGAGGGTTGAACAAGGAGGGGGCAGAGGGATTCAGCCCAATGAATTTACACCGTAGCTGCTTCTACACCTGCATTGCCTGCTGTTTGGGGTTATAGGCTGGGTTTCTGTACAGCACTTTGAGATATCAGCTGATGTAGGAAGGGCTATATAAATACATTTGATTTGATGTATCTCTCTGGATATCCTCGTAATGATAGTATTTTGTAAGGAACTATTTTGTAAATAGAAGCTGTAAATACTGCACATGATTGTCTGTAAATCTCTTTGTGTGACCAACACAATTAAAACAACAATGGTATTCAAAAACATTGTTATCACAGTCATTGACTCTGTCACTCACAATCAAGGCAATTATTTTCTCTTTGTCTTCAAGAACAGACTTTTTTTATTTTCTTCTTGATGTGACAGCAAATGTTATCGATCGTCCTTCTTAAGCACTGCTCTGTGCTCTGGTTCTGGTCTGTTAGGCTCCTTAAGTTTCTGTTTCTTCTAAATGTTGCACGCGTGTGGTGAGCAAAGACAGTTGGCGCTTACAGCGCATTAGCAATAACGCTACCTTGGCCTAGGTTCATCCCCCTTTCATATCAAGACAAAGGGAGGAGACAGGGAGTTAAAGTTTACAACACCCAGAATATAGATGACTTGCACTGTACATATTCTACTGAAGTGTCATTAGGTCCTGCTCCAAAGAAACACCACTCATTTTAAGATGTTGAGTAACAATGTTTTTCAGTGGACAGTACCTTGAAATGACACTTTATGAGAAAGAGCAACAGTGTTTGCGATAACCCACAACTTGTGAACTATTGCCTAATTTGTGTCAGTCATGATCTTGGACTTGACTCATTAGCAGTGGCTCACATACTTGGAGGTGGTAGTCAGAGTACAGTATTGGTCATATAATGAATGATAAATAAAACAAAATGTCAAATCAGGTCTTTACCACTCAGCTTGCTGAGCATGGTCCCACATTGTAAATTAATTTGAGCAGAATTGGTTGAATATCATACAAGCACAGGAGGTTGGTGGCACCTTAATTGGGGAGGACGGGCTCTTGGTAATGGCTGGAGCGGAATAAGTAGGAGGGTATCAAATACATCAAATACATGGTTTCCAGCCATTATTATGAGCCGTCCTCCCCTCAGCAGCCTCCACTGCATAATACATGAACCAGATTTTTTTACATTTTCAGATGTAATCATTATGTAGTGTAATTACATTTAATTTTCCTTCCTCATGAAGCCATCTATTTAGTGTTATTACATTTAAAAACACAGCTGTTTTTTGTTATTTATCATGAAAAAACATGTTTCAGCATCAATTAAAACCGGACATATCACATCACAGAATAGGAGACATTTAGTATCTCAACCGGCTTCCATATTTTCTTCAAGAAAATGACTGACAGTTGTGGCTGATTTGCGTGATGTATTGGTGTCTCTACCTTCTTTCCCTTTGTGCTGTTGTGTTGTGCCCAATAATGTTTGTACCATGTTTTGTTTTTTTACCCCCTTTTTCTCCCCAATTTCGTGGTATCCAATTGTTAGTAGTTACTGTCTTGTCTCATCGCAACAACTCCCGTACGGGCTCGGGAGAGACGAAGGTCGAGAGTCATGCGTCCTCCGATACACAACCCAACCAAGCCGCACTGCTTCCTAACACAGCGCGCACCAATGTGTCAGAGGAAACACCGTGCACCTAGTGACCTGGTCAGCGTGCACTGCACCCAGACCACCACAGGAGTCACTAGTACATGATGAGACAAGGATATCCCTCCCTAACCCGGACGACACGAGGCCAATTGTGCATCACCCCATGGACTTCCTGGTCACGGCTGACTTTCGACAGAGCCTGGGCTCAAACCGAGAGTCTCTGGTGGCACAGCAAGCACTGCGATGCATTGCCTTAGACCACTGCGCCACCCGAGAGGCTTTTTGTACCATGTTTTGTGCTGCTACCATGTTGTGTTGCTACCATGTTGTGTTGCTACCATGCTATGTTGTCATGTGTTGCTGCCTTGCTATGTTGTTGTCTTAGGTCTCTCTTTATGTAGTGTTGTGTTGTCTCTCTTGTCGTGATGAGAGGCAACACAACACTACATAAAGAGAGACCTAAGACAACAACATATATATTTTTTTTATTATCCCAGCCCCCGTCCCCGCAGGAGGCCTTTTGCCTTATGGTAGGCCGTCATTGTAAATAAGAATGTGTTCTTAACTGACTTGCCTAAGTTAAATAAAGGTTAAATGAAAAAAAAACACAAAATAAAAGAACGACATGGGGACAGAAGCCCGAAAACTAATCTCTGACAAGACACCACACCACAAATGACTGAAAACTCCAGGAACATCCTGGGTTTAATCATTCACTTCTGGTAAAACACATGTCGGTCTACATGTTCTAGTGTTGACGAGCATGATTCATATGACATGGTAGATTTAGGTTTGTGGGTTCACAGAATAGAGATGACTGGTCATCGTGTCACCATGACGTTGCTGTTACTACTTGCCCCAGACAGCATTTCTGACCTGGGCATGCTGGTGGAGAAGAAGAAGGAGAAGAACCATCAACACTCTACGCAGTTCATACACTTTTTCTTTCACTTTTCCCTTTTTCTTTCACTTTTCCCTTTTTTGGTTATTTCTATTCAAGAAAGTTTGGGGTGAGGTTTGTCTTCCGAAGTACCACCTCTTGTTTGACCCCCAGATCTGTGATGTCATTAAAGAGCAGTTTTCAGAAGGAGGAAGTCATTGGAAGGAGACCTCAGATCTGTCCGACTAATGAATCTGAGACAGCCTAATTTACATGATTGAAAAGAACAGGTTTGCAGACAGCTCTGCCTGTAAAGAGGCCACTTCGACATGAATCACAGTGACTTGCAACACAGACTCACCCTGGCCTCCACTTTCCCCCAGCCACAGTTAGGAAGTTAGGAGTGAAGGCTCTCGTGACCGCATATTTATCTGCAGACTCCCATCTTCCCTCCGCCCCTTCCACCCTCCGCTCTGTAGTCCAACATTCCTTCATTTCTACCCTAGTGAGCTGGGAAATTCCAGGGGGAGGTCTGCTGTTTCTTGGACGTTTTCTGGGAAAGAACATGGGATTTGGGAAAACCCTCTGCACTTTATAAAAAGGACAATGGATCCCACTAGTTCTTCACTTTTCACTTTCACTTCACGGCCTCTTGACTCCTCACCTCCACATCTTCTCACCTCTCGCTAATTACACCATGGCCTTCGCACCAAAAGCCTGCAGTCTTTTCCTGGTGGTTTTGCTGGGAGTTTGTATACAGCTCAACGGAGGTAAGATTTCAAAGTGATTTCAACAATGTCAGCTACGATATATGGAATGTAAGGTGCAGTGTGCATGCTGTGCCAGTTACCTGACTGACTAGGGATTTTGCAGTTACTAGGCTACGGTGCATATAGTGGCTGTCATATAGCATAACATTAGTGTAGAATACTATAGAAATTGCAGTTATGTACAGTTTCTTCTTAGAACAAGCAATGTGCAAATATGCGTTCATGTGAATTTTTATCCAAAATCCAATTTGAAAACGTATTTTTCATAAAACGACTTTTCCATTCAAATGTTTGACCATGTTAATTGATGTTCATAACTCTCATTACAGCTCAACACGTCCCAGGTGCCAGATGCAAATGCCCAGGAACCATTATGCACACTCAGGAAATCATTGGTGACTTTGAAATCATCGAAAAGACCCACTACTGTGACACTACTGAAATCATGTAAGTAACTGCATTCATTTAAGCAGAAAGTGGTTTCTCTCTCTTTGTTTTGTTTGTTTGTCAGTTTCCGACATTAACTTATGATATGACATCACCTCTATCAGCCTTATACCAGTTGTGTGACACAAGCATTAATTGTGTGTATGTGTGGTTTGTTATTTTCAGTATTACACTGGCAGAAGATGGAGCCAGAAGGTGCCTGAACCCTGTTGGAAGAAAGGCCATGTTTTTCGTCAACTGCTGGAACAGGTAAGATAGATCAAATCAAAGTTATTGTAATTATAAAAGTTACTGTAATTATAGTTTAATCACACCATTAAGTAGCAGACATGAGGCTAAAGCATGCAAAAGCAAAAGACCTTAGCACATACTTTAGAAACATCCTACACCATTTGACTTAATATAATCCATGTAACATTAGTCCTTTCTGAGAATAACACTCTTCTCCCTCCTTCCAAATAGAATAAACAAGGACAACACGCAAAAGAAGAGGTGTCTTAAGAGAAAAGCAGAGTGAACGTAACGGAGGAGGGGAGAAGGGGCATGGAAAACCCAACCGGCTGGATTTTCCCTGAAGTCATGTGACCAATCACACACAAGAAGAATGTTGGGGGCTGACACTGCACTTTAGAGAGAGAAAGAGAGAGAGAAAGAGAGAAAGAAAGAAAGAATGAGAGAGAGAGAGAGAGAGAGAGAGAGAGAGAGAGAGAGAGAGAGAGAGAGAGAGAAAGAAAGAGAGAAAGAAAGGAAGAATGAGAGAGAGAGAGAGAGAGAAAGAAAGAAAGAAAGAAAGAAAGAAAGAAAGAAAGAAAGAAAGGAAGGAAGGAAGGAAGGAAGGAAGGAAGGAAGGAAGGAAGGAAGGAAGGAAGGAAGGAAGGAAGGAAGGAAGGAAGGAAGGAAGGAAGGAAGGAAGAATGAGAGAGAGAGAGAAGAGGAACTTTCTATTTCATCAGTTTCCTTTGTGATTATGGGTTACAGCACTGTATACAACTACAAGTATACAGGACTAATTGTGAGACATTTAAAGATATATGTAAAACTCTTTATTTATTTTTCTATTTGATATTTAAATAAGTGTATATTAATGAACAGATACATATGATTTTGATACAACTGAAATAAAAAGATTTTTGACACAACTTAAAGATTCAACGTTCTCTTAAATCATAACACTCCATTTGTTATGAATGCTTATACCAAGTCTTATGACGCAATATGGGGTGACACAAGCATTATTACTGTCACAATGAATGATTAGGGCCTTATACACATAGTCTATAGAAAGTGCTATGGGAACCGTTCCTTTAACATTTAACAAGAGTGTGACACACTCTGGAGAGAGAGGGGGTCCCATGTATGGCAACACTGCAATAAGACCCGTGAACATGACTTAAACACAGCTGGTCTCAACAGCTGCAGGGGGGTTGGCTGAGAAACGAAGGCTGGACTTCCAGGTCAGGAGGAAAATGTACTGATGCCATAGCGACCTGGGGTGAACCTCGACACACGTGACGTTTCTAAACTACTGGAATACATGAACTGTGTCAGACATATTAGAGTCACGTGAAATAATCCTACATATATCGGATTTATTGGCGCAAAAGAAATGTGAAATAAATGTTCATGATCATATAATGTTGATTTCCAGCCATTACAATACTGTCAATGTGCACCATCTACTGGAGAACCTTAGTACCTAAACTCAGATAATCATTGACTTGTGTAATTATAGTGTTACTACACAAACATAAAGAAACTTAATATAAAGGTATAACATCAGCTGAATGTAAAGGTATAAGATCAACTTAATATAAACATATAAGATCAGCTGAATGTAAAGTTATAAAATCAACTTAATGTAAAGTTATAAGCTTAACTTTCTGAACATTCGAGACGTGTAGTCCGCTTGTCATTCCAATTTCCTTGCATTAGCGTAGCCTTTTCTGTAGCCTGTCAACTATGTGTCTGTCTATCCCTGTTCTCTCCTCTCTGCACAGACCATACAAACGCTCCACACCGCGTGGCCGCGACCACCCTAACCTGGTGGTCCCAGCGCGTACGACCCACGTGGAGTTCCAGGTCTCTGGTAGCCTCTGGAACTGCCAATCTGTGGCCAACAAGGCAGAGTTCATCTCAGCCTATGCCTCCCTCCAGTCCCTTGACTTCTTGGCACTGACGGAAACATGGATCACCACAGATAACACTGCTACTCCTACTGCTCTCTCCTCGTCCGCCCACGTGTTCTCGCACACCCCGAGAGCTTCTGGTCAGCGGGGTGGTGGCACCGGGATCCTCATCTCTCCCAAGTGGTCTTTCTCTCTTTCTCCCCTTACCCATCTGTCTATTGCCTCCTTTGAATTCCATGCTGTCACAGTTACCAGCCCTTTCAAGCTTAACATCCTTATCATTTATCGCCCTCCAGGTTCCTCGGAGAGTTCATCAATGAGCTTGATGCCTTGATAAGCTCCTTTCCTGAGGACGGCTCACCTCTCACAGTTCTGGGCGACTTTAACCTCCCCACGTCTACCTTTGACTCATTCCTCTCTGCCTCCTTCTTTCCACTCCTCTCCTCTTTTGACCTCACCCTCTCACCCTCCCCCTACTCACAAGGCAGGCAATACGCTTGACCTCATCTTTACTAGATGCTGTTCTTCCACTAACCTCATTGCAACTCCCCTCCAAGTCTCCGACCACTACCTTGTATCCTTTTCCCTCTCGCTCTCATCCAACACTTCCCACACTGCCCCTACTCGGATGGTATCGCGCCGTCCCAATCTTCGCTCTCTCTCCCCCGCTACTCTCTCCTCTTCCATCCTATCTTCTCTTCCCTCTGCTCAAACTTTCTCCAACCTATCTCCTGATTCTGCCTCCTCAACCCTCCTCTCCTCCCTTACTGCATCCTTTGACTCCCTATGTCCCCTATCCTCCAGGCCGGCTCGGTCCTCCCCTCCCGCTCCGTGGCTCGACGACTCATTGCGAGCTCACAGAACAGGGCTCCGGGCAGCCGAGCGGAAATGGAGGAAAACTCGCCTCCCTGCGGACCTGGCATCCTTTCACTCCCTCCTCTCTACATTTTCCTCCTCTGTCTCTGCTGCTAAAGCCACTTTCTACCATTCTAAATTCCAAGCATCTGCCTCTAACCCTAGGAAGCTCTTTGCCACCTTCTCCTCCCTCCTGAATCCCCCCTCCCTCCTCCCTCTCTGCAGATGACTTCGTCAACCATTTTGAAAAGAAGGTCGATGACATCCGATCCTCGTTTGCTAAGTCAAACGACACCGCTGGTTCTGCTCACACTGCCCTACCCTATGCTCTGACCTCTTTCTCCCCTCTCTCTCCAGATGAAATCTCGCGTCTTGTGACGGCCGGCCGCCCAACAACCTGCCCGCTTGACCCTATCCCCTCCTCTCTTCTCCAGACCATTTCCGGAGACCTTCTCCCTTACCTCACCTCGCTCATCAACTCATCCCTGACCGCTGGCTACGTCCCTCCCGTCTTCAAGAGAGCGAGAGTTGCACCCCTTCTGAAAAAACCTACACTCGATCCCTCCGATGTCAACAACTACAGACCAGTATCCCTTCTCTCTTTTCTCTCCAAAACTCTTGAGCGTGCCGTCCTTGGCCAGCTCTACCGCTATCTCTCTCAGAATGACCTTCTTGATCCAAATCAGTCAGGTTTCAAGACTAGTCATTCAACTGAGACTGCTCTTCTCTGTATCACGGAGGCGCTCCGCACTGCTAAAGCTAACTCTCTCTCCTCTGCTCTCATCCTTCTAGACCTATCGGCTGCCTTCGATACTGTGAACCATCAGATCCTCCTCTCCACCCTCTCCGAGTTGGGCATCTCCGGCGCGGCCCACGCTTGGATTGCGTCCTACCTGACAGGTCGCTCCTACCAGGTGGCGTGGCGAGAATCTGTCTCCTCACCACGCGCTCTCACCACTGGTGTCCCCCAGGGCTCTGTTCTAGGCCCTCTCTTATTCTCGCTATACACCAAGTCACTTGGCTCTGTCATAACCTCACATGGTCTCTCCTATCATTGCTATGCAGACGACACACAATTAATCTTCTCCTTTCCCCCTTCTGATGACCAGGTGGCGAATCGCATCTCTGCATGTCTGGCAGACATATCAGTGTGGATGACGGATCACCACCTCAAGCTGAACCTCAGCAAGACGGAGCTCCTCTTCCTCCCGGGGAAGGACTGCCCGTTCCATGATCTCGCCATCACGGTTGACAACTCCATTGTGTCCTCCTCCCAGAGCGCTAAGAACCTTGGCGTGATCCTGGACAACACCCTGACGTTCTCAACTAACATCAAGGCGGTGTCCCGTTCCTGTAGGTTCATGCTCTACAACATCCGCAGAGTACGACCCTGCCTCACACAGGAAGCGGCGCAGGTCCTAATCCAGGCACTTGTCATCTCCCGTCTTGATTACTGCAACTCGCTGTTGGCTGGGCTCCCTGCCTGTGCCATTAAACCCCTACAACTCATCCAGAACGCCGCAGCCCGTCTGGTGTTCAACCTTCCCAAGTTCTCTCACGTCACCCCGCTCCTCCGCTCTCTCCACTGGCTTCCAGTTGAAGCTCGCATCCGCTACAAGACCATGGTGCTCGCCTACGGAGCTGTGAGGGGAACGGCACCTCAGTACCTCCAGGCTCTGATCAGGCCCTACACCCAAACAAGGGCACTGCGTTCATCCACCTCTGGCCTGCTCGCCTCCCTACCACTGAGGAAGTACAGTTCCCGCTCAGCCCAGTCAAAACTGTTCGCTGCTCTGGCCCCCAATGGTGGAACAAACTCCCTCACGACGCCAGGACAGCGGAGTCAATCACCACCTTCCGGAGACACCTGAAACCCCACCTCTTCAAGGAATACCTAGGATAGGGTAAGTAAGGGTAAGTAATCCTTCTCACCCCCCTTCTCCCCCAACAAGATTTAGATGCAAGTGGCTGTTCCACTGGTTGTCATAAGGTGTATGCACCAATTTGTAAGTCGCTCTGGATAAGAGCGTCTGCTAAATGACTTAAATGTAATGTAAATGTTATAAAATCAACTTAATGTAAAGGTATAAGATCAACTTAATGTAAAGTTATAAAATCAACTTAATGTAAAGTTATAAAATCAACTTAATGTAAAGGTATAAGATCAACTTAATATAAACATATAAAATCAACTTAATGTAAAGGTATAAGATCAACTTAATGTAAAGTTATAAAATCAACTTAAAGGTATAAGATCAACTTAATATAAAGGTATAAGATCAACTTAATGTAAAGTTATAAAATCAACTTAATGTAAAGTTATAAAATCAACTTAATGTAAAGGTATAAGATCAACTTAATGTAAAGTTATAAAATCAACTTAATGTAAAGGTATAAGATCAACTTAATGTAAAGGTATAAGATCAACTTAATATAAAGGTATAAGATCAACTTAAAGGTATAAAATCAACTTAATGTAAAGGTATAAGATCAACTTAATGTAAAGGTATAAGATCAACTTAATATAAAGGTATAAGATCAACTGAATGTAAAGTTATAAAATCAACTTAATGTAAAGGTATAAGATCAACTTAATGTAAAGTTATAAAATCAACTTAAAGGTATAAAATCAACTTAATGTAAAGGTATAAGATCAACTTAATGTAAAGGTATAAGATCAACTTAATATAAAGGTATAAGATCAACTGAATGTAAAGTTATAAAATCAACTTAATGTAAAGTTATAAAATCAACTTAAAGGTATAAAATCAACTTAATGTAAAGGTATAAGATCAACTTAATGTAAAGTTATAAAATCAACTTAAAGGTATAAAATCAACTTAATGTAAAGGTATAAGATCAACTTAATGTAAAGTTATAAAATCAACTTAAAGGTATAAAATCAACTTAATGTAAAGGTATAAGATCAACTTAATGTAAAGGTATAAGATCAACTTAATATAAAGGTATAAGATCAACTTAAAGGTATAAAATCAACTTAATGTAAAGGTATAAGATCAACTTAATGTAAAGGTATAAGATCAACTTAATATAAAGGTATAAGATCAACGGAATGTAAAGTTATAAAATCAACTTAATGTAAAGGTATAAGATCAACTTAATGTAAAGTTATAAAATCAACTTAAAGGTATAAAATCAACTTAATGTAAAGGTATAAGATCAACTTAATGTAAAGGTATAAGATCAACTTAATATAAAGGTATAAGATCAACTGAATGTAAAGTTATAAAATCAACTTAATGTAAAGTTATAAAATCAACTTAATGTAAAGTTATAAAATCAACTTAATGTAAAGGTATAAGATCAACTTAATGTAAAGGTATAAGATCAACTTAATATAAAGGTATAAGATCAACTTAATGTAAAGTTATAAAATCAACTTAATGTAAAGGTATAAGATCAGCTGAATGTAAAGGTATAACATCAGCTGAATGTAAAGGTATAAGATCAACTGATTTCTTTTGATTTTCCCAAGCTTCAATGCCATACAACTCTCCTCCCGTTGTCACGCCTTGGTCATTGTATTTTGTGTTTTCGTTATATTATTTGGTCAGGCCAGGGTGTGACATGGGTTTATGTTATATTGTATTTTCGTATTGGGGTTTGTAGTATTTGGGATCGCGGCTGATTCGGGGTGTTGTATAGGCTTGGCTGCCTGAGGCGGTTCTCAATCAGAGTCAGGTGATTCTCGTTGTCTCTGATTGGGAACCGTATTTAGGTAGCCTGGTTTCGCTTTGTATTTCGTGGGTGATTGTTCCTGTCTCTGTGTAGTTTCACCAGATAGGCTGTAATTAGGTTTCACGTTCCGTTTGTTGTTTTGTATTTTTGTATAGTTATTTAATGTGTCACTTTTCCCATTAAAGTCATGAGTAACCACTACGCTGCATTTCGGTACGACTCTCTTTCTACAAACGAAGAACGACGTTACACCCGTGGCCTCCAATTGCTCTTAAATACTAAAACTACTAATACTTAAATAGTAAAACTAAATGCATGCTCTTCAACCGATCGCTACCTGCACCTACCCGCCTGTCCAACATCACTACTCTGGACAGAGACACTACTCTGACTTAGAATATGTGGACAACTACAAATACCTAGGTGTCTGATTAGACTGTAAACTCTCCTTCCAGACCCATATCAAACATCTCCAATCCAAAGTTAAATCTAGAATTGGCTTCCTATTTCACAACAAAGCATCCTTCACTCATGCTGCCAAACATACCCTTGTAAAACTGACCATCCTACCAATCCTCGACTTTGGCGATGTCATTTACAAAATAGCCTCCAATACCCTACTCAACAAATTGGATGCAGTCTATCACAGTGCAATCCGTTTAGTCACCAAAGCCCCATATACTACCCACCATTGCGACCTGTACGCTCTTGTTGGCTGGCCCTCGCTTCATACTTGTCGCCAAACCCACTGGCTCCATGTCATCTACAAGACCCTGCGAGGTAAAGTCCCCCCTTATCTCAGCTCACTGGTCACCATAGCATTTCCCACCTGTAGCACATGCTCCAGCAGGT
>NC_068452.1:2950434-3012934 GCF_023373465.1 Oncorhynchus keta | reverse complement strand
CAGTTTATTGAAAGGGTCACGGATGGAAGAAGAGGGGCTGAAGAAGGGGCTCACCCTTATTTGTTACTTATCCGAAAAGTGTCATCTTGCATCAGGTGGTTAGTTATTCAGCAACTCACCGTGCGATAATGGCGTGACTACGTTGCCCATTACCGTCGCCTTAACCTGCGCTTGACGTGCTACTTTTGGACAAGAGACAAGTTTGAACAAAAACTTGGTAATTGTCTCACTGGAGACCGTCTGATGGGGCGCTGGAGTTGAGAGGGAGTGTTCAGCTAGCGTCTGTGTCAGGTTAGTCAGTGTAGCGTGGTATCATAAGGAGTAAGAGGCTTTGGCTCGGAGAGAGACAAGTTCATCTCAATCGGTTCGGGCGATTGCTATTGGCCGGATCACTTTGAGCATGGTGACTTCTTAACAACAGGATGTTCCTCAGACCTGATGCGGCATGAAGTCTTTGAGGAACATTCTATTTGTGTAAGATCATTAGATTGTATGTCATATTCTGTTATCACTGACAGCTTCATACTGTATGTTAAAAAGCTCAGAGTATCATATTTAAGGTAAATCCCCACTCATTCCCCACTAAGGAAAAGACAGATGGAGCTAGAGATCGCTTCATCATAAAGTTGAATATTCATAGAAAATCATAGAATCTTAATCTTTTAAATATTATGTGTCTTGTAAATGAAAGGTTTCCAAAAGTTAAAGCAAGGAGGATTTAACTTCTTTTGGCTACCAATAACGAGCGCTGAAAACGCTGTGAAAGTTCAGATATTGACGTCTGATTTTGGCAGAACAACGAGGCAGGAGACGATAATTCATGCAATATCTGATCAACATTTTCAAGATAACCCTGAAATCTTCCAATTCCAAATGCCATATGTGATGTGCAACAGCACAAAGCAGACAACTTAGATTGCCTGAGGGAGCTCGGTGCTCTGATGAGCAAGGAAGAGCACAGTGGCACAACTATTACATTACTGGAGCCAAAAAAGCCAACCATGTTCAGTTTCAACGGTGAACTGTGGTAACCAAGTCAATATGACCCCAGGCATTTCAACCAGTGGTGGTTGGAGCCGTTTAAGATGAGGGAGAATGATACATTTTTTAATGAGCATGGCCTTATTTCTATTACAGCATATTGGATGACTGTCATTCATATTCCATTCATCTCGTTCAATGTGACATTAATAGGTTTAGGGTACTACATGATGCTCAAACTTTCCCTGTACCCACCATGAGGTTGCTACAACCTAGTCTATGAATGAAAGTTTACAACGTAGGTGCACAGGTCGAGAGTATTTTGAGTAATCAAGGTGACAGACAGTGACACATTCAATACCGCATTGCACCCTTTTGCCTGCATCTTACTGATCTAGAGCATAATCATTAGTCCAACAGTTGCAAACAATTGTTTCTATTGGACAAATTCAGGTATGTTTATCCCCGTTTTGTTCTGTTTGCTTATTTTCAACAGAATCGGCACAATGAATACACCCCTGATCCCACGCAAACACAGTTCACTTTCATAGCAGCCACATACAAACAGCTCATTGTATATATAATTCCTTCTCGCATCTATCTACAGTCTCTCCTCCTCCTCCTCCTTCGCTTGTGGACTTAAGTGCACAACACAAGTGCTGTATGTGACGAGGCGACAAAACCTTTCCAAGCCAAACTTTCATATCATGAACGCTAATCACTACACACAGCCTACACCATTGTCAGGTCATAGTCAATATACATGCGAGAACTAACACGTTAGTAAACCCTCTACAATTCGGCAGTGCAGTGTACAGTCAGCAGCAAGCAGTTTCACAGATACACCGGCAGGTCCTGGTGGCAGTAAATGAATAAAACCAAAAGATTACCTTGACTTGGAAGACTTCCAGTGTTGGATAGCCATATCCAGCTAGCTAACATCGCATCCCTCTCTGTTTGAGCTGGTTGTTTGAGTAGGCTAAACTAGCTAGCTGCATTTGATGCTAGCTAAGTAAGTGAAAGTTTAAAAAATATACTATGAAATATAGCTAGCTCTCTCTCTCTCTCGCTTCTCCTTACTTTTGTAATAAATAAATAAATTGCAAAACAGTGTGTTTTAATCAATTATTTGGTAGCACGTGAATATATTTAGTATAGTGTAATCTAAAACATTTAAAAATGTTTCCCTTTTTTTATTTTTATGAAATTCGCTAAGGAAGGTGGTCCTCCCCTTCCTCCTCTGAGGAGCACATCCACTGATTTCAACACCCATCACAGAGTGACAGAGAGAGGGAAAGAGAGGGAGATCAAGAAGAATTACAACCAGAGCGGAGAAGGAGAGGAACCTCTGGTGAATGAGGGACACGGAGAAGAGAGTAGGAAGAGAGAGATCAAAAATGGAGTGCTAGGGGAATGAGAACAGAGTAGAAGAGAGAGATGAACTGAAGTTACAGAGGCCAGCTCCAGAGTTAATAGGTAAGAACCTGCGAGAGAGAAAAGGATTTAATGAGCGAGGAGGAGGAGAGGAGTGAGAGATCAAGGAGGAGAAGACTCTAGGAAGCACCAGAATAGAAACTGTCCCTTGTAAAGTGAAACTTTTGATTGGAATTCAGGGACTACTGTAGCTCATGTATGGCAGACAATCAACCAGATAGCTATATTCTATTATTATACTCAACTGTTAAATCTTAACATAGAGAGAGTTTACAAACTTAACTTCACAAAAGAGTCTTCAAAAAACAATCAAAGCCAATCTCAAAGGGAAAATATCGATTGGCTACCTGACTGCATTGCAGCCGTTCCCTCTAAATGAGTCTCACTGAGTTGCTGGTGAGCAACAGTCAACACTTGTTGACTGACAAGTAAACCACACCCATAATTGGTTTGGAGCCCCTCTGTGCCCAATTTACCACCTGTGGCTCCTTGAGCTGCATACAGCTACTGGTACAGACTGTAGTATCAGGACAAGTACCAGGCATTGTTGGAGAGCTACATGTACCATCTGTCTTCTAAACCACTTATTTGTATTGTACTATAGTACTTAAGACTCTGTAAGTAACTTCTAGAACAAAAACAAGTCAGAGCTTGGATAGTGGCCTGCTTGATGAAGTTGAATGAATGAACTGAGTGCTATACAATAGCTTGTGGCCAAACTTCAGATATGTGTATGTAACCCCATTTCACTCCGAGCTCCTATTGACATCAATGCATTATTTGATTTACTGTACAGTATCCTATAATAGGATTCGGTGCTTAGAGCATCTGTGAATATAAGAAGCATTCAGAGCCAGGCGAACAACAGTGTAGTATGTCTTCAACACAAACAAAGTTGTTAACAGGAGGCTGGCGAAGCTGAACAAGAGGCCTGACTCCTTTACAACTACAACAAGGGGTGTGTCCCAAATGCCACACTATTCCCTTCCTAGTGCACTACTTTTGACCAGGGCCAAAGGGCTCTGGTCAAAAATAGGGCACTACATAACGAATAGGGTACCATTTGGGACATAGACAAGCATTACCACTGTGCCGTGCAATTACAATATAACAGACTTTTACAAGATGGCTATCAGCAATGAGAATTTGATTAATGCTATGGCCTCTGGACTCGAGTACTGCGGCAGACGAGGGCTGTGAAACACCCATTCTGAAGCCACTAGCTATACCAGTCCCTAATCACCACCAGCAGTGTGATGGTAGTAATGGTGTGTGTGTGTGTGTGTGTGTGTGTGTGTGTGTGTGTGTGTGTGTGTGTGTGTGTGTGTGTGTGTGTGTGTGTGTGTGTGTGTGTGTGTGTGTGTGTGTGTGTGTGTGTGTGAGGCAACAGTGAGCAGACATTCAGACATCACACACAAATTGCATGCTGGGCAGAGAGGAGTGTTAGCAGCGCCACGGGCTAGCGGACTTAAAGCACAATTAATGTAATGCGATGGAGCGGCTCGGCCCACGTTCTGTTTTCTCTCAATCAGCGAACAGACACTTCATCTGTCCCACGTTTGGTAATCTAATCAGTACAATGAATGACTCTCTGTCTCTGTCTCTCTACTGTATGGCTCAAGTGAGGTATATCTTTTAAAAGGCTTGGCTGCAAATCTTAAACTAAAAACAGAAAAGAACATTACAGTAGTGATTACAGTGAAGTTCTGACCAAATGTATAATGTACAATGATGGTATTTATTTCTTTGAAATTTTGCAGGACGAAATATCTTGATATCTCGTTTTTAAGTGTCCAAATAAACTAAAATAAAAAATAACACATACAAATTTGTAACAATAATACAATTACTGTCTAATAATAATAACATTTAAATAATAATAATAATACAAACACTAAAAAACATAGATTAGCAGCATAAAAAAAAGACTACAACTAATACAAACTACTGCTACAACTACTAATACAACTAATACAAACTACTGCTACAACTACTAATACAACTAATACAAACTACTGCTACAACTACTAATACAACTAATACAAACTACTGCTACAACTACTAATACAACTAATACAAACTACTGCTACAACTACTAATACAACTAATACAAACTACTGCTACAACTACTAATACAACTAATACAAACTACTGCTACAACTACTAATACAACTAATACAAACTACTGCTACAACTACTAATACAACTAATACAAACTACTGCTACAACTACTAATACAACTAATACAAACTACTGCTACAACTACTAATACAACTAATACAAACTACTGCTACAACTACTAATACAACTAATACAAACTACTGCTACAACTACTAATACAACTAATACAAACTACTGCTACAACTACTAATACAACGAATACAAACTACTGCTACAACTACTAATACAACTAATACAAACTACTGCTACAACTACTAATACAACGAATACAAACTACTGCTACAACTACTAATACAACTAATACAAACTACTGCTACAACTACTAATACAACTAATACAAACTACTGCTACAACTACTAATACAACTAATACAAACTACTGCTACAACTACTAATACAACTAATACAAACTACTGCTACAACTACTAATACAACTAATACAAACTACTGCTACAACTACTAATACAACTAATACAAACTACTGCAACAACTACTAATACAACGAATACAAACTACTGCTACAACTACTAATACCACGAATACAAACTACTGCTACAACTACTAATACAACTAATACAAACTACTGCAACAACTACTAATACAACTAATACAAACTACTGCTACAACTACTAATACAACTAATACAAACTACTGCTACAACTACTAATAGAACTAATACAAACTACTGCTACAACTACTAATACAACTAATACAAACTACTGCTACAACTACTAATACAACTAATACAAACTACTGCTACAACTACTAATACCACGAATACAAACTACTGCTACAACTACTAATACAACTAATACAAACTACTGCTACAACTACTAATACAACTAATACAAACTACTGCTACAACTACTAATACAACTAATACAAACTACTGCTACAACTACTAATACAACTAATACAAACTACTGCTACAACTACTAATACAACTAATACAAACTACTGCTACAACTACTAATACAACTAATACAAACTACTGCTACAACTACTAATACAACGAATACAAACTACTGCTACAACTACTAATACAACTAATACAAACTACTGCTACAACTACTAATACAACTAATACAAACTACTGCTACAACTACTAATACAACTAATACAAACTACTGCTACAACTACTAATACAACAAATACAAACTACTGCTACAACTACTAATACAACTAATACAAACTACTGCTACAACTACTAATACAACTAATACAAACTACTGCTACAACTACTAATACAACTAATACAAACTACTGCTACAACTACTAATACCACGAATACAAACTACTGCTACAACTACTAATACAACTAATACAAACTACTGCTACAACTACTAATACAACTAATACAAACTACTGCTACAACTACTAATACAACTAATACAAACTACTGCTACAACTACTAATACAACTAATACAAACTACTGCTACAACTACTAATACAACTAATACAAACTACTGCTACAACTACTAATACAACTAATACAAACTACTGCTACAACTACTAATACAACGAATACAAACTACTGCTACAACTACTAATACCACGAATACAAACTACTGCTACAACTACTAATACCACGAATACAAACTACTGCTACAACTACTAATACCACGAATACAAACTACTGCTACAACTACTAATACAACTAATGCAAACTACTGCTACAACTACTTATTCCACTAATAAAATTAAGTACCTATTATACAGTGCCTTGCGAAAGTATTCGGCCCCCTTGAACTTTGCGACCTTTTGCCACATTTCAGGCTTCAAACATAAAGATATAAAACTGTATTTTTTTTGTGAAGAATCAACAACAAGTGGGACACAATCATGAAGTGGAACGACATTTATTGGATGTTTCAAACTTTTTTAACAAAATCAAAAACTGAAAAATTGGGCGTGCAGAATTATTCAGCCCCTTTACTTTCAGTGCAGCAAACTCTCTCCAGAAGTTCAGTGAGGATCTCTGAATGACCCAATGTTGACCTAAATGACTAATAATGATAAATACAATCCACCTGTGTGTAATCAAGTCTCTGTATAAATGCACCTGCACTGTGATAGTCTCAGAGGTCCGTTAAAAGCGCAGAGTGCATCATGAAGAACAAGGAACACACCAGGCAGGTCCGAGATACTGTTGTGAAGAAGTTTAAAGCCGGATTTGGATACAAAAAGATTTCCCAAGCTTTAAACATCCCAAGGAGCACTGTGCAAGCGATAATATTGAAATGGAAGGAGTATCAGACCACTGCAAATCTACCAAGACCTGGCCGTCCCTCTAAACTTTCAGCTCATACAAGGAGAAGACTGATCAGAGATGCAGCCAAGAGGCCCATGATCACTCTGGATGAACTGCAGAGATCTACAGCTGAGGTGGGAGACTCTGTCCATAGGACAACAATCAGTCGTATATTGCACAAATCTGGCCTTTATGGAAGAGTGGCAAGAAGAAAGCCATTTCTTAAATGATGCCACCTGATGACCAGGTGGCGAATCGCATCTCTGCATGTCTGGCAGACATATCAGTGTGGATGACGGATCACCACCTCAAGCTGAACCTCGGCAAGACGGAGCTGCTCTTCCTCCCGGGGAAGGACTGCCCGTTCCATGATCTCGCCATCACGGTTGACAACTCCATTGTGTCCTCCTCCCAGAGCGCTAAGAACCTTGGCGTGATCCTAGACAACACCCTGTCGTTCTCAACTAACATCAAGGCGGTGGCCCGTTCCTGTAGGTTCATGCTCTACAACATCCGCAGAGTACGACCCTGCCTCACACAGGAAGCGGCGCAGGTCCTAATCCAGGCACTTGTCATCTCCCGTCTGGATTACTGCAACTCGCTGTTGGCTGGGCTCCCTGCCTGTGCCATTAAACCCATACAACTCATCCAGAACGCCGCAGCCCGTCTGGTGTTCAACCTTCCCAAGTTCTCTCACGTCACCCCGCTCCTCCGCTCTCTCCACTGGCTTCCAGTTGAAGCTCGCATCCGCTACAAGACCATGGTGCTTGCCTACGGAGCTGTGAGGGGAACGGCACCTCAGTACCTCCAGGCTCTGATCAGGCCCTACACCCAAACAAGGGCACTGCGTTCATCCACCTCTGGCCTGCTCGCCTCCCTACCACTGAGGAAGTACAGTTCCCGCTCAGCCCAGTCAAAACTGTTCGCTGCTCTGGCCCCCAATGGTGGAACAAACTCCCTCACGACGCCAGGACAGCGGAGTCAATCACCACCTTCCGGAGACACCTGAAACCCCACCTCTTTAAGGAATACCTAGGATAGGATAAAGTAATCCTTCTCACCCCCCTTAAAAGATTTAGATGCACTATTGTAAAGTGGCTGTTCCACTGGATGTCATAAGGTGAATGCACCAATTTGTAAGTCTCTCTGGATAAAAGCGTCTGCTAAATGACTTAAATGTAAATGTAAATGTTGTTTAAAGTTTGCCACAAGCCACCTGGGAGACACACCAAACATGTGGAAGAAGGTGCTCTGGTCAGATGAAACCAAAATTTAACTTTTTGGCAACAATGCAAAACGTTATGTTTGGCGTAAAAGCAACACAGCGCATCACCCTGAACGCACCATCCCCACTGTCAAACATGGTGGTGGCAGCATCATGGTTTGGGCCTGCTTTTCTTCAGCAGGGACAGGGAAAATTGTTAAAATTGATGGGAAGATGGATGGAGCCAAATACAGGACCATTCTGGAAGAAAACCTGATGGAGTCTGCAAAAGACCTGAGACTGGGATGGAGATTTGTCTTCCAACAAGACAATGATCCAAAACATAAAGCAAAATCTACAATGGAATGGTTCATAAATAAACATATCCAGGTGTTAGAATGGCCAAGTCAAAGTCCAGACCTGAATCCAATCGAGAATCTGTGGAAAGAACTGAAAACTGCTGTTCACAAATGCTCTCCATCCAACCTCACTGAGCTCGAGCTGTTTTGCAAGGAGGAATGGGAAAAAATGTCAGTCTCTCGATGTGCAAAACTGATAGAGACATACCCCAAGCGACTTACAGCTGTAATCGCAGCAAAAGGTGGCGCTATAAAGTATTAACTTAAGGGGGCTGAATAATTTTGCACGCCCAATTTTTCAGTTTTTGATTTGTTAAAAAAGTTTGAAATATCCAATAAATGTCGTTCCACTTCATGATTGTGTCCCACTTGTTGTTGATTCTTCACAAAAAAAATACAGTTTTATATCTTTATGTTTGAAGCCTGAAATGTGGCAAAATGTCGCAAAGTTCAAGAGGGCCGAAGACTTTCGCAAGGCACTGTATATATATATTTGACAAATATCTTCACATTGTGATGTTTCATATGACACAAACAGTTTGTTCTTAACATTTAAAAAAGGGATTTCTTAAATTTACTGTGTGATTTTAATGCCCTGATGTCTATAGGTAAATGATTCCAGTCAGTTGGGCCTTTGTATCTGAAAAATCTCAATCCATCCTCATGATGTACCCTTGGAAAATATATGCTGCTGTTGTCGAATTGAGTAGCGTGAGTCTTGTAAAGTTCGGTGTTCCTCAGTGTATACAGGGACATTTAAGATGACACGTTTCGAAAGAAACGGGTAACAATGCAGTTGTCTTCTGTCTGGGAGTGACAGACAATTTCGTGTCTTACAATGGCATCCAAGTATGAATCTGCAAACGTTGCTATAAATGACATCTAATTGGCAAAGTAATGTCTTGGTTGTGTTTTGATAGATGATGTCACCATAGTCTCGGATAAGAAGCAGCAGTTGAGTTACTAAGGTCTTTCTAATGGACACAGTAAAACTATTATTAGATCTGTATAGTAACTCATGTCTATAGTATTTGTTTCCCAAAAATGATCAATATGCTTTTTCCAAAAGATAAGTCAGAATCGATCCTCAAACCCAGATATTTCAAACAATTAACACGTTCATGCATTGTTTCATCACTTGAATGAATTCTGAATTCGTCAAGAATGAGTTCATTCTTCGCCATGTACCAAACAGCGTGATAAAGGACTTGGTTTGATTCAAAACCAAATCAATTAAATTATGTTAAAATCATCTTGTAGAGATGCGTGTATCTGAACCCGATTCACAGAACACTGTATCAACAGCGTGTAAGTGAACATGTATATTCTTACAAATGAAAGGCAATCCCATTATAAATATACTGAGTCCAAGAAGAAGAAGTTGTGATTTGTGTCCTTCTATGAAAACATGTTTTCTTCTATTGCTAAGATATGCATCGAACCAGTTTGGTGATCTGTTACTCAAACCAACGTTTTGAAGTTGTCCTAGTAAGATAGAATGATCAACTAAATCAAATACTTTTGATAAATCAATAAAGGTTGCACCAGTTAGTTTGCCTTGGTCAGATGAAGAATTTATATCATTAGTGAGTTTCACTCATAGCATAAATTGACAGGGTGAAATTAAATTCAATGAATCTAGGTACTGATGCATTTGATAATGTTATTGAACAGATTATAGATATCGGTCTATGGCTATTTGGCTCTAAGGAGTTTGCACCTTTATGAAGAGGGGTCTATCGGGCACAATTCCTTACAAAAGGGGTTTCACCAGTCGTTAAATATCTGCTAGAGGATACATTCTAACATTAGCAGACCACTTTATAAAGTTGGGTTCCAGTCCATCTAGGCCAGATCCTTTCTAAATACAGTATTTATTTGATTGAGGAGAGGCAGTATATCAGTTGGTTGAATCTTTCTAAAGTTAAATGTTGGTTTTGGGGTGTTGGTCTCCTGGTTTCAAGTAATACCTAGCATTGGTGGAATTGTGGGTGAAATGATTATCAGAAATGTAACAGATGAGCTAATAGAAGAGAAATGCTGTAACGGTTGTCGTCTGGGGAAAGAGAGGAGGACCAGTGCGCAGGGTGGTATAAGTGTCCATTATTTTAATAAAACAACTGAACACTGAACACTGAACAAAACAACAAAAACGACAAAGGTGACGTCCCATAAGGTGACGAAAAACACTAAACAGAAAATAATCACCCACAACTGAAAACAGGCTACCTAAGTATGATTCTCAACGATCGACAACGATCGACAGCTGCCTCTGATTGAGAACCATACCAGGCCACCCTCGCCGCCGGCCTCGGACTGGGGACCCTTGCAGCGGTCCCGAATAGATGGGAGACTCCGGCAGCTCTGGCAGCTCCTGATTGACGGGCGGCTCTGGCAGCTCAGGACAGACGGGCGGCTCTGGCAGCTCAGGACAGACGGGCGGCTCTGGCAGCTCAGGACAGACGGGCGGCTCTGGCAGCTCAGGACAGACGGGCGGCTCTGGCAGCTCAGGACAGACGGGCGGCTCTGGCAGCTCAAGACAGACGGGCGGCTCTGGCAGCTCAGGACAGACGGGCGGCTCTGGCAGCTCAGGACAGACGGGCGGCTCTGGCAGCTCAGGACAGACGGGCGGCTCTGGCAGCTCCTGACGGACAGGAGGGAGACTCTGGCAGAGCTGGAAGACTATGCATATAGAAGAAGGCTTTTGCATTTATAGTTGTCGTGTTACTGGCATTTCTTCATTTTCTATAGGACTCCAATCTGTTGGATCTTTGGTTCTACGATACTTAGTCCAGGCTTTATCCCTTTCTCTGAACAGATGTATTAAGGCAGAGTTAACCCGGGGCAGGTGGCGGACCTTAACGTTCAATGTTCTCTATGGTATGATGGTATATAGGTAAATACTGTGCACCTCAAATGTCATAATCTTAACATTTGTAACTACATGTGTTCTCTTTACAATGCTAAAGTAGTACAATTTACAGTCCATAGGCTTTTAGTGGCTTCGAACCATTTGCTTTGAAAACATGGCTGATAAAAACAGAGATAAAGCTCCTTCGGTCTGGTCTTAACCAAGAGTGGGGTATTTCACAGGCAATTAGCGGTGTAGCCACTGGACTGAACACTCTCAAATCTTATGCTCTGAGTCAAGTAATCTGAGAGACCTTGTTTGGCCCTGTACAAATTCAATTATATTGTAGCCATTTAAATGTAACATTTATTGTAAAAAGGTTCCCATCGGAAAGTCTATCAGAACGTCGAACAGCACGACATGAAAGGGATACGCTGAAATGAGTGTGGATATTGTGATAAAGGGCACCAGCCTTCCCTGCTTTGTTTGTTTGCGATATGGCCATTTCCCAACAACCACACGATACGTTGTGTCTGCAAAGGAGTCAGCATCTTTTTATGTATGTCATCGTTGGAGTTAAAAACTATCCTCTTCATTATTCATATTTGTTGCCTCAACGAAATCCCAACAGCTTTACATTTTGTTGTCTAAGCATGCTCATGTGTGAGAGTTTGTTTTATTCATAGACTCCCTGTAAGTGTGTGATGCTCCATTCCATTCTCTGCCTCCCTTTTAAAAAAACGACCTAGGACCCATTCATGAACATTTAAAATCTTGTTCTCGTGTAGAATATACCCACTGTTTTCTGTTCAGCGTCCTTCACATTGTTTTGGGAGAAATGGAGAGAGAGAGGGAGAGAGAGAGGAAGGGTAGAGAGGGGAGGAAGAGAGGAGAGGGGTAGCAGGCAAGGTTTCTTGAGGTAATGTTTTGAATCACAGTCGCGTGCCATTTGAAAGATGCTGTACATTATACTTTATTTATTTATTTATTGGATGGGGAGGTTTTATTTGGATGTGATGGGACTGTCAGGTGTAGGGAATGACGGTTGGGTTGGCGTGAAAGTACTAAAACTATAGAGTTTTAGGAAGTGTATGATGATAATTATAAACTGGGTGGTTCGAGCCCTGAATGCTGTTTGGCTGGCAGACATGGTATATCAGACTGTATACCACTGGTACGACTAAACATGTATTTTTTTTCTACTGTTTTTTAAAACTTTTGACCAGTTTATAATATCAATAAGGCAACTTGGGGTTTGTGGTATATGGCCAAGTGCTGAATCCAAGATGCGCCGTGCCTAAGAACAGCCCTTAGCTGTGGTATATTGGTCATACCCCCCCCGTGCCTTATTGCTTAAATAATTTCCTAGCAGTTTACAATTGGTGCTTGTCAGCTTACCTTCTCTGGGTTTGAATACTGTACCTCAGAGTTACAAGAATGCTAGGTAGGCCTACTTTCAGCAGCCTTACTCAAATGACTTCTTAGATTACTTGGAAGTCCCTACTCTCTACTTAGGATTCTGGTAAATGATGTTCCGAGATGCAGTATCTAATGACTATCTTCTTATATATAATGTAATAAAAGAAATCACCCAGCGATCATACATTTTGGACATAAAAATTCCCGGTTTCTTGGCAGGGAGAGTGCCAAATGAGAGTTTAGTATGCCTGCAGCACCCTGACTTTTAAATGATTAAAGTCAAACTGAAATCACAGCAAAAGGTTGTCAAAGTACTACTATACAATGGCAATTCACTTGAGATGCCTGTCAGATAGGAGCTTAGATCTTCTCTATAGTTTATTGATTTCATGTTAAGGATGAGGATGTCTCATATCTCAGCCTGTTGAGGTCAGTTCCCATTGGGGTATATTTGTTGGACTTTTTTTGTGCTTGCAGGTAGCCTTAAAATGCTTTTTTAGAGAAACCATTGTTGTGATATTTTCCGTTTGGCAAATATGACTATAACACTATCCTCTTGATTCCTGCTTACAAGCAAAAACAAGCAAAAACAGAAAGTACTAGTGACTACAGGACTGTTTCGCTAGCACAGAGTGAAATATGTTCCGGGATTCATCCAATAACATTGGGAGTTTACCACATCAGTCACCGGCATCATTAATAAGTGCATCGATAACGCCGTCACCACAGTGAGATACGTACATTTCCCAACCAGAAGCCATAGATTACAGGCAACATCAGTACTGAGCTAAAGGCTAGAGCTGCCGCGTTCAAGGAGCGGGACACTAATTCGGACGTTTATAAGAAATCCCGCTATGACCTCGGACGAGCCATGAAACACGCAAAGCATCAATACAGATTCAATTTCCCCATTGTCCACATCACTAAGGAATTAACATGGTCCACTCACACCAACACAGTCATGAAAAAGGCACGACAACGCCTCTTCACCCTCAGGATGTCTACCTCAAGTATAGCGTACCCCTGCACATTGACTCAGTTCTGGTACCCCGTGTACACAGCCAACTTATCGTTACTTGTGTATTTGTTTCTCGTGTTATTATCTTTCTATTGTTTTTCTATTTTTCCTCTGCATTGTTGGTAAGAGCCTGTAAGAAAGCATTTCACTGTTAGTCTAAACCGGTTGTTTGCGAAGCATTGTGACAAACACAATTTGATTTGATTTTGATTTGATTTCTCACTTTAGTGTGAACTGTGAGGCTAACTTATTGACAACGAATAGCTCAAGGAATAGTGCTTCATGCAAAGATCACAATATCGATGAACACCTTCAACACACTTTTTGAAACTGTTCACATTAAGTGAGTGCTAATTGTCCTTGGTAATTACAATGGTCACATAGCAGATTAATTGTTGGGGTGCAAATCGATAAACCTCACCGCAAAGTGTGACTCGAATTTAGAACGGCAGATGTAAATCTGAGTAATTACGTTTAAGGAATTATAATGTGAGATCCATTGATTCTACTTGACACCGCCGGAATGCAGATGAGGAAGAGGAGAAGCTGGAGTATTTCTCAGACAGACTACGGTAATTAGGGAAAAAGATTGAGACATGGAATAGAAACAAGTCGATACGGCATAGGAGGACATCTGGCATATCTGAGATTCAGTTAAAGTCTGCATTTTGCAATATAGAAATCAAGAAAATAGCAATGCCTGTATCTGCATAAAAGGCGGAAATTAAATTGTTTCATATTGTCTGATATTTCCCTTGGCACATCGATAAGTTGCATATTCATCGACATCCAAGATTACTAAACGAATCCACCACATAGCTTAATCAAACTACATTTAGTCCCACACTCAACAGTTTGCACATGGAGCTGTGTGTGTGTGTGTGTGTGTGTGTGTGTGTGTGTGTGTGTGTGTGTGTGTGTGTGTGTGTGTGTGTGTGTGTGTGTGTCTGTGTGTGTGTGTGTGTGTGTGTGTGTGTGTGTGTGTGTGTGTGTGTGTGTGTGTTGCTAGGCTACAAGGCAGGACTGGTCTTCTCTTAATAATAGCATGCTGCAGAAAACACCTGACCATGTTAGCTCCACACCAGACTTTGATCTCAGTCCCTTCTTATGAACAATTCTTGCTTTTATGAACAAGTATACATTTCTATATTATTTCTACAGCTTATTAGAGTAGACTTAATGTTCCCCCTGTTAATGATGCTTACATTATGCATTAAGGCTGAACCAAAAGATTACATGTGACAAATATGAAATGAAATACGAAACAATTAAATATGTGAAATTGATTTAAACAATAATGTATGTTGATGCTAATATTATGTATAATATTCATTTAAGTTTCTATATGATAACAATAGCCTAATATATTTAATATTCCATAAACTATTGTTTGAACAGTGTCACTAATTCATACTAATTAACTTAATAATTATGACACACCCCTCACTATTGTCATTGGTTGCACTAATTGCACTGTTTTTCTACATAACATGGTTCAAGTATTCATGACATTACCCTGAAGAAGGCACAGCGATGCCGAAACGTTGGTAAATACCCAATAAATGACTGGGAGTTTATGTATGGAGTGTGCAGCTCTCTTTATTTTGATAGTTCACACCTGCTCGTCGAACATCTCATTCCAAAATCATGGGCATGAATATAGAGTTGGTCCCCCATTTGCTGCTACGATAACCTCCATTCTTCTGGGACGGCTTTTCACTTGATGTTGGAACATTGCTGTGGGAACTTGCTTCCATTCAGCCACAAAAGCATTAGTGAGATCGGGCACTGATGTTGGGCGACTAGGCCTGGCTCGCAGTTGGCGTTCTAGTTCATCCCAAAGATGTTCGATGGGGTTGAGGTCAGGGCTCTGTGCAGGCCAGTCAAGTTCTTCCACACCAATTTTGACAAACCATGACTGTATGGACCTCGCTTTGTGCACGGGGGTATTGTCATGCTGAAACAGGAAATGGCCTTCCCCAAACTTTTGCCACAAAGTTGGAAGCACAGAATCAAATCATTGTATGCTGTTAAAATTAAGATTAAGATTTCCCTTCACTGGAACTAAGGGGCCTAGCACGAACCATGAAAAACAGCCCCAGACTATTATTCCTCCACCACCAAACTTTACAATTGGCACTATGCATTGGGGCACATATCGTTCTCCTGGCATCCACCAAACCCAGATTTGTCCGTCGGACTGCCAGATGGTGATGCATGATTCATCACTCCAGAGAACGCGTTTCCACTGCTCCAGAGTCCAATGGTGGCGAGCTTTACACCACTCCAGCCGACGCTTGGCATTGCACTTGGTGATCTTAGGCTTGGGTGCAGCTGCTCGGCCATGGAAACCCATTTCATGAAAATCCCGAAGAACATCAGTGCTGATGTTGCTTCCAGAGGCAGTTTGGTAGTGAGTGTTACAACCGAGAAGATATTTAAGGTCTATGCGTTTCAGCACTTGGCGGTCCCATTCTGTGAGCTTGTGTGGCCTACCACTGTAGCTCCTAGACGTTAGTTACCACTTTACAATAACAGCACTTACAGTTGACCCGGGCAGCTATTGCAGGGCAAAACTTTGTGTGCTCGATTTTACAGTATACACCTGCCAGCAACGTGTGTGTATGTTTGATATCATTCCATTCCATTCCGGACATAACAATGAGCATATCCTCCTATAGCTCCTCTCACCCGCTCCACACCACTTGATGCTGTGACACCCAAGGCTATAGAGAGTGGAGAACAGGTCAGTGGGCTGAATCATTACATCTTACTGCATACACTGGGCCAGGGGTGTCAGCGGGCGGGTGTGAACATGTGTGTGTTTTGTGTGTATATACAGTATGTGGCTCTGTGTGTAAGGGTGTATAAGTGTTTGTATTTTTTATTTTATTGATTATTATATATACATATATATGTATATGTATTTTTATGTATATATAGTACCAGTTACTATTTTCTACATTGTAGAGTAATACTGAAGACATCAAAACTATGAAATAACACATATGGAATGGGGCGGCAGGTAGGCAGAGTTGCAAAGAAAAAGCCATATCTCAGACTGGCCAATTAAAAGAAAAGATTAAGATGGGCAAAGGAACACAGACACTGGACAGAGGAACTCTGCCTAGAAGGCCAGCATCCTGGGGTCGCCTGTTGACTGTTGACGTTGAGACTGGTGTTTTGCAGGCACTATTTCATGAAACTGCCAGTTGAGGACTTGTGAGGCATCTGTTTCTCTCTAATGTACTTGTCCACTTGCTCAGTTGTGCACCGGGGCCTCCCACTGCTCTTTCTATTCTGGTTAGAGCCAGTTTGCGCTGTTCTGTTATGGAGGAGTACACAGCGTTGTACGAGATCTTCAGTTTCTTGGCAGTTTCTCACACGGAATAGCCTTCATTTCTCAGAACAAGAATAGCCTGTCGAGTTTCAGAAGAAAGTTCTTTGTTTCTGGCCATTTTTAGCCTGTAACCGAACCCACAAATGCTGATGCTCCAGATACTCAACTAGTCTAAAGAAGGCCAGTTTTATTGCTTCTTTAATCAGACCAACAGTTTTCAGCTGTGCTAACATCATTGCAAAATGGTTTTATAATGATAAATTAGCCTTTTAAAACTAAACTTTGATTAGCTAACACAACGTACCATTGGAACACAGGAGTGATGGTTGCTGATAATGGGTCTCTGTACGCCTATGTTGATATTGCATTAAAAATCAGCCGTTACCAGCTACAATAGTCATTTACAACATTAACAATTACACTGTGTTAAACTTTCTGATAAATGTGATGTTATTTTAATGGGCAAAAAAAAGTGCTTTTATTTCAAAAACAAGGCCATTTCTAAGTGGCCCCAAACTTTTCAATGTAAGTGTATATTTTTTGAATCAATTAGAATATTTAGTTGAACCATAATATTTGTTCTAATATGTATGCTTGTGTGTGTGTGTGTGTGTGTGTGTGTGTGTGTGTGTGTGTGTGTGTGTGTGTGTGTGTGGTGTCAGAAGGCGGGTGGCAGCTCCGTGTCATAAAGAATAATAATCAAAAGATGGCAAGGTCCTACTGGGTTTATAATTCCGACTGTGAGTGTGAAGCTGACAGCGTCTCTATCCCCCTGCATGTAGTTAAATCCCTCCCCACAGAGACAAACCTTCCTCCAACGTGAAGGCAAACAAACGAGCTGAGGGTGAAAGCAGTGGCGCTTGTCCCTTTTCTGTGCGCAAACAAACTTGAATGAAATATGACGAAATATCACAAATGACAACTTTTGGGATAAAGTCGTCATGTATTTTCCAAGATTGTATCAGTTTGTTTTGTTGGTGTGGTCTTGATTTGGCTTGGGAAGCTGTGGGTGTTGTATGTTTTTTTTCTTTTGGCAAATAAGAAATCAATTCTTAATTCTCTGTTTCATTTGTCGCTGCGGGGCGAGCTGCCTCCCGTGGAGCCTTGAAATCCTGTTTAATAATCAAGCGTGAAAAACTGTTCAATCCATGGATAATAGACTCTTATGAGACATGATTACAAAAAAGGAGATAAGCTCACACTGTAATTGAAATATCCTTCACATCACACATACAGTATACGCTGAGTGTACAAAACATTAGGAACACCCCCTTTTGCCCACAGAACAGCCTCAGTTCGTTGACGCACGGATTGTACAAGGCATCAAACGCATACCACATGGATGCTGGTCCATGTTGACTCCGATGCTTCCCGCAGTCGTGCCAAATTGGCTGGATGTCCTTTGGGTGGTGGACCATTCTTGAAACACATGAAAAACTGTTGAGTGTGAAAAACCCAGCAGTCTTGCAGTTGTTGACACACTCAGATGCTCCTGGCCCCCCTACTGGCGTACCCCGTTTAAAGGCACTTCAGTGTTTTTGTCCTTCCCATTCACCCTCTGAATGGCACACATCTCAATGTTTAAAAATCCTTCTCTAACATGTCTCCTCCCCTAAATCTACACTGATTGAAGTGGATTTAACAGGTCACATCAATAAGAGATCATAGCGCTCGCCTGGATTCACCTGGTCAGTCTATGTCATGGAAAGAGCAGGTGTTCCTAATGCTTTGTACACTCAGTGTACATCAGAACAGCTCTGTGTAGATCTGGAGTAGTGCACTGGGCACACACTGGTTGAATCAATCTTGTTTCCATGCCATTTCAACCTTGTTCTATTTAAAAACGATCAATTATAGAGCCTTATAATCCATGCTGTATAGTGTAACAAGAGATGTACTTTTTCCCCGGTTCATTTCAAATTAACATGGATTTGCAGACTATGAACCACTACAGTATGAGCTCTGAGGGACACATCTACATTTCTAGCACACAACCTTCTTTCTGTCTACAGAACTCCCTCTTTCCATCTCTTTTTCAACAGTCACAGCAAACTCTCTTATCACAAAATGTTTCTTCAAAATGGCAGCTGCATCCAACCTTGATTTCTTGTTTAAGTTTTTAGTGAACCTTCCAGTGAGCCTTACCTCCATGACACCTGAGACAGAGAGAGAGAGAGAAAGAGAGAAAGATAGACAGAGAAAACGAGAGAGATAGACAAACTGACAGAGAGAGAGCCAGAGAGAGAGAGACATACAGAGATAGAGAGAGAGAGATAAAGAGAGAGGGAGAGATACAGATCCCTCTGATAATCCCTGAACTCTCTCCCTCTCTCAGCAGGTCTGGCCGCCTTTGAAGAGATAGATCACCCAAGTGTGAGGCTTGGGTAAGTGAAGTAACTGGGGGAAGACAGTGAAGCCTGACAATGTTCTCTCCCCTTCTAGATCAATCATCCCCACACAAGCAGAATGGTAAGGCCCTGTCAATACGGCCCATCAATATCACTCTGCTCCGACCGGGAGTGAGGTAAGTAATGGCAACATCTTCTAATGGGCTAGCTATACTGCTGGTTTGCATCCCAAATGGAACCGTATTCCCTATTTAAGTGCACAACTTTTGACCAGTGCTTGTACGGATCTGGTCAAAAGTAGTGCACTACGGTATATAAGAAATAGGGTGCCATTTGGTACACGGACCAGACCTTTATGATATGCATCTTCCGGACTTCTTTGCTTCCTCATCATGTCTTCTTTTGGCATCACCAACCGGCTGGTTGGCTGACTGGATGGCTGACTGAGTGGCTGGGTGGCTGGCTGGTACTGTTAGCAACTTTTCCTCAGTCTAGTCTGACAGTTTTCTCCATTCTCTTTCTGACAGTTTTAGAGTTCTTGAAGACGAGTTGGTCTTCATATTGCTTGTTCCGAATTGTTTTAAACTGAATCTCAGCTTACAATATTGTTTTAACTCTGTTGAACTCTGTTCAATAACTGGTTAGAAGAAATAGATGCTACAATAAGTCTCCACTGGGCCCAGACATCAGTTCAATGTCTAGTTTTGATGTACTGTACATTTGTTTAAGTTTTCCCCGTGTTGATTCAACGTCATCACATAGAGTTTTGCTGTTGAAATGACGTGGAAACGATATTGATTCAACGTCGTCACATAGAGTTTTGCTGTTGAAATGACGTGGAAACAACATTGATTCAACGTCATCACATAGAGTTTTGCTGTTGAAATGACGTGGAAACGACATTGATTCAACGTCATCACATAGAGTTTTGCTGTTGAAATGACGTGGAAACAACATTGATTCAACGTCATCACATAGAGTTTTGCTGTTGAAATGACGTGGAAACAACATTGATTCAACGTCATCACATAGAGTTTTGCTGTTGAAATGACGTGGAAACAACATTGATTCAACGTCATCACATAGAGTTTTGCTGTTGAAATGACGTGGAAACAACATTGATTCAACGTCATCACATAGAGTTTTGCTGTTGAAATGACGTGGAAACAACATTGATTCAACGTCATCACATAGAGTTTTGCTGTTGAAATGACGTGGAAACAACATTGATTCAACGTCATCACATAGAGTTTTGCTGTTGAAATGACGTGGAAACAACATTGATTCAACGTCATCACATAGAGTTTTGCTGTTGAAATGACGTGGAAACAACATTGATTCAACGTCATCACATAGAGTTTCGCTGTTGAAATGACGTGGAAACAACATTGATTCAGCCAGTTTTGCACACTGGGGTCTGCTCATCCACTTCAACTTGATCTTATTTAGGTCAGACATGTTTTAACAGGGAAATCCTGCAGAATATGTTAAAACGATGCCAAGCGCAATAAGCTAGTTTTTATTTTGCTGTTGTTTGAGTCTTTCCTGGCAACTCTTGTGGGCGAAATGAAGTAAGCAAGATATCTCTGCTCGTGTTTAGTTAGGGCTAGAAGTATTTAAATAAGTGGAGAGATGAAGAAGCATAGCAGGTTTTATTATTCGCATTGAGCGGGTTGGCACGGAGGGAAAAAGAGAGTGAGCGAGAGAGGAAAGCTTTGTCGTAAGAATTTAGATTTTGAAGCACTGGCCTTGGAACTGTTTTCATGTTGTGTCATAAGCTATTCTGTCCTCGGCGAAGAGGAGCGTACTTCCTGCCACGCGTGACTAAAGGTATTAGCAAAGAAACACATTGCAACCACCCAGTATATCAATCAAAGGGAAATACACTGAAATTAGATATACATTGTAGTTATATGCTACCTCAATGTTAAATGTTATGTTTACTTTTGGGGACATATTACTCGTATGCCACTACATACTGTATGATATGTCTACACTGCAAAAAACATTGTGTTTCATCAAATAGCATAATAATTATTGGGATATTACTGCAAACATATTTACCAGCCAATACTTATTGTCCTCCTCCTGCAAATGACTTTGCAGTAATGTGATACTCATTGATACTATTTCCCAATTCAAATGTGTGTATCAAGGCGCGGACTCTGAAACGACATTAATGGTTTGGATAGTCCTCAATCACCATAAAACAAGGACGCATTAGCAATCACATTAGCATAATCATTTCATCAAGAAATACTTTGCAATGACTTTAATCATTTTGAAACGTCAACCACAAAATATGTTTTTGTGCAGATTAATGATTTGTAAATTGAGAGAGTTTTTCCTCAGATTAAGACTGATGTCCAATGAAACAGGCAGCTATAAACATTGAGTGAGAGACTCGCTATTAACACATTAATCATATGTAATTATGTTTCGATAAAATAAATGTAAGGCCTATTCCATACAAAGTACCAATTCATAATTCAAAATAACAAGGTTGATGTAATGGAAGAAGCTAACAACACAGAATACATTTCTTTACGGTGTACATTATAGAACAACCTCATTCATCAAAGTTAGAAGGTGTCCTAAAATGGACACCGTATGCATTGAGTAACTGAATCGAGTCTCTTTATCAAACCACTGTGAATATGACAATGGCTTTGAAATGGACAGTGCAAGTATTCAGACCCATTGACTTTTTCCACATTTTGTTACGTTTACAGCCTTTTTCTAAAATGGATTAAATAGATACAAATCTTCAGCAGTCTACACACAATACCCCAAAATGATGAAGCAAAAACAGGTTTTTAGATTTTTTTGCAAATGTGTTAAATATAAAAAACAGAAATACCTTATTTACATAAGTATTCAGACCCTTTGCTATGAGATTGCGAAATTGAGCAATCCTGTTTCCATTGATCATCCTTGAGATGTTTCTACAACTCGATTGGAGTCCACCAGTGGTAAATTCAATTAATTGGACATGATTTGGAAAGGCACACACCTGTATATATAAAGTCCCACAGTTGACAGTGCATGTCAGAGCAAAAACCAAGCCATGAGCTCGAAGGAATTGTTCGTAGAGCTCAGAGACAGCATTGTGTCGAGGCACAGATCTGGGGAAGGGTACCACAAAATGTCTGCAGCATTGAATGTCCCCAAGAACATAGTGGCCTCCATCATTCTTAAATAGAAGAAGTTTGGAACTACCAAGACTCTTCCTAGAGCTAGCCGCCCGGCCAAACTGAGCAATCAGGCGAGAAGGGAGGCGACCAAGAACCAGATGGTCACTGATGGTCACTCTAACAGAGTTCTAGAGTTCCTCTGTGGAGATGGGAGAACCTTCCAGAAGGACAACCATCTCTGCAGCACTCCACCAATGAGGCCTTTATGGTAGGGTGACCAGACCGAAGCCACTCCTCAGTAAAAGGCACATGACAACATGCTTGGAGTTTGCCCAAAGGCACCTAAAGGTCTCTCAGACCATGAGAAACAAGATTCTCTGGTCTGATGAAACCGTGATGGAACTCTTTGGCCTGAATGCCAAGTCTCACGCCTGGAGGAATCCTGGCACCATCCCTACGGTGAAGCATGGTGGTGGCAACATCATGCTGTGGTTGATGTTTTTCAGCGGCAGGGTCTGGGAGACTGGCAAAGTTGAACGGAGCAAAGTACAAAGACAAATCCTTGATGAAAGCCTGCACCAGAGCACTCAGGTCTTCGGACTGGGGTGAATGTTCACCTTCCAATAGGACAAAAACCCAAAGCACACAGTCAAGACAACGTTGGAGGTGTTTCGGGACAAGTCTCTGAATGACCTTGAGTGGCCCAGCCAGAGCCCAGACTTGAACATCTCTGGAGAGACTTGAAAATATCTGTGCAGCAACGCTCACCATCCAACCTGAAAGAGATTGAGAGGATCTGCAGAGAAGAATGGGAGAAACTCCCCAAGCACAGGTGTGCAAACTTGTAGTGTCATACACAAGACGAATCGATGGTGTAATCGCTGCCAAAGTTGCTTCAAAAGGTACTGAGGAAAGGGTCTAAATTCTAATGTAAATGTAATATTTCAGTATTTTTTGTAATAAATTAGCAAACAGTTCTGAAAACCAGTTTTTACTTTGTCATTACGGGGTATTGTGTGTAAATTGATGAGGGGAAAAAAACGATACAATACATTTTAGAATAAGGTTGTAACGTAACAAAATGCGGGAGAAGTCAAGGGGTCTGAATACTTTCTGAAGGTACTGTATTTTTGTTAAACTAGCCTGCTCTCAGGCACAGAAGCTGTATGGTGCATGTGGCTTTGCTAGTACACTTTTGAGCTTAGTCGGACTAATTACTGATCTATGTTCCTGTATACACAGATGGGTGGGTGGTAGCTACAGTGGGTATCATAAGTATTTACCCCTTAGATTTATTTTCACATTTTGTTGCGTTACAAAGATGGATCGAAACATTTTTTTGCAATGATCTACACAAAATGCTACATAATGTCAAAGTGAAAAATAATTTCTACACATGTTTCCATATTAATACAAATGAAATAACTAAAATATAGTCGTTGCATAAGTATTCAGTCCCTTTGTTAAGACAAGCCTAAATTTGTTCACCAGTCAAATAATAAGTTGCATGAACTCACTCTGTGTAACATAATGGGGGTTGACATGATTTTTGAATGACCACCCCTTCCTCTGTCCTCCATACATACAACATCTGTAAGGTCCCTCAGTCAAGTATTGAATTTCAAGCGCAGATTCAACTACAAAGACCAGGGAGCCTCAAGTCTCATAAAGAAGGGAAGTGATTGATAAATGTGTAACAATATCAAATCAGACATTGAAATATCGCTTTAAATATCTCCTTAAGCATGGCCAGGTTAATAATTATGCCGTGGATGATGTATTTAACCCAGACACATCAAAGATACAGTCATCCTCTGAACTGAGCTGCAGGATAGGTGGGAAACTGCCCAGGTATGTCACCATGAGACCATTAGTGATTTTAAAATAGCAACAAAGTTCAATGTCTGTGATGGGAGAAAACTGAGGATGAATCGACAACGTTGTGGTGACTCCACAACAATAACATGAATGACAAAGTGAACCAAAACACGGCAAAGGAATACACTTTTTGGCCTAAATGTAAAGCCTTGTGTTTGGGGGAAATACAACATAACACATGACTGAGTAAACTGCCTCCTTATTTTCAAGCATGGTAGGGGCTGCATCATGTTTTTATTACGCGGACATCGGCAAAAACTGTGACGTTTTCCAGGATTAAAATAAGGCTACGCACAGGCAGAGGAGGAAGACCTCTGCCTGGTCTAGAGGAAGACCTGCTCTGGTCTGTTTACACCAGACAGGCGGAATTAAATGCTCAAGAAAATAAATACAATTTATGAATCCAGATCATCGGTGTCCTCTATTCGAGGCCCTTAATGGTGACAAGTGTGAGATGTGATCAAAGAGAAGCCACTAAAGCTTCTGAGCATACCTTTGACATTTACCAATTATGACATCTAACTGGAGGGAGTCACTCTCTAGCTCTGTAGTCTACTGACATACTCTATCCTCCTTCTCAGCCTTTGTAGGCCAGGACAGAGAGAAAAAGAGAAAGAGAGAAAGACTGAGACAGAGTGGAAGAGAGAGAGAGGAGGAGGAAGAGAGAGAGAGAGAGAGAGAGAGAGAGAGAGAGAGTGAGAGAGAAAGAGAGAGAATTAGACAGAGAAGAGACAGAAAGACACACAGAGAGAGAATGACTGAGACAGAGAGAAAGAGAGCAAGAGAGAGACAGAGAGTCTGTCTGCCTGTTTATCTCTGTCTGTGCATAGTGGAGATTAGACTAACAGAAAAACAGATGCAGCCGGCTTTATCTGCCCCCGTTACTGGGACATATTCATGGCCCTCGCAGCTGAAGACGCTCTCCACTGCTCTGGATTGGAAGATTAGTGAGGGCCCCTCTCTCTGTAACCTGGTGGCTCAGCCCTGGCTCTTTATCACACTAGCCGAAGGTTCTCACATTTTGCAATTTTCACTGCTGCCATCCCTTGTATCTCTCCGATGTTGCAGGGAGATTCACAGGTCTGCTGTGATTAGGTTTTCTGAAGCTCTGTCTGACACTCCCAGAGCAACGCCTCGTTTGTCTAAGGCGTCGAGGTTGAGAAACGGTGGTTGAGATTGCAGCTGGCGGCCATCTTGGTTGGAGTAAATGCTATGTCTGATGGTGCCGATGGAGATGGCAGCATCGCGACTAGCTCTTAGGAAACCCTGCAGTATTTTGTTTATGTACTTTTTTTAAAGTCAGGAATTGTTTTGTGTCATTACATACAGCCGGGCAGAACTATTGGATATTAAAGCGGTGGTAACTCACCAGAACATCCAGCATTACGACCAGGATTACGACTTCCCTGGAGCAGATCTTTTGTTTGCTCTCCCCAGAGCTGTTGAACTTATTCCAGAGACTGACCCAAAACAACACCGGTGGAGGAAAAGTACTCGGGGCGATCTTCTGGTCCGAATTAGGCAGTGTACACACCACCCACCGCTCCCGAGTATTTGACTAACTAATGTCCAATCTCTGGATAATAAAGTTGAGCTCAAGGGAGAGTTGCTTTTTCAGAGAGACATCAGGGATTGTAACATACTCTGCTTCACGGAAACATTGCTCTCTCGAGATATACTGTCTGACTCTGTAAAGCCAGTTGGGTTCTCAGTACATCACGTTGACAGGAAAAAAACATCTCTGGGAAGCAGGAAGGTTGAGGTATATGTTTTATGATTAACGACTTATGGTGTAACTGTGATAAGATACAGGAACTCAAGTCCTTCTGTTACCTGACCTAGAATATATCACAATAAAAATGCCGACCGCACTCCAGAGATACATTTAGTCAATAATAGCCACAGCAGTCTATATCGCCCCTCAAACCGATACCACTACGGCTCTCAAAGAACTTCACTGGATTTTATGCAAACTGGAAACCACATATCCTGAGGCTGCATTTATTGTAGCTGTTGATTTTAACAAAGCAAATTTGAGGAAAAGGCTCCCGAAAGTCTATCAACATATTGATTGTGATACTTGCGCATCTAAAACTCTCAACCATTGTTATACTACCTTCCAGAATGCATATACGGCCCTCCCCCACCCTCCATTTGGCAAATCGGACCACGATTCCATCTTGCTCATCCCCTCCTATAGGCAGGAACTCAAACAGGAAGCACCCGTGGTATTCAACACTGGTCTGATCAACCAGAATCCACGCTTCTAGATTGTTTTGATCACACGGACTGGAATATGTTCAGAGTAGCGTCAGAAAATAATATCGACACATATACCGATACGGTAAATTCGTTTATCAGGAAGTGCATAGGAGATGTTGTACCCACTGTGACTATTAAAATCAACCGCGGATAGATGGGAGCAGAAACCGTGGATAGATGGGAGCATTCGTGCAAAACTGAAAGCGCAAACCACCGCATTTATCTAGAGCAAGAAGACTGGGAATATGGAAGAATACAAACAGTGTAGTTATTCCCTCCGCAAAGCAATCAAGCAGGCTAAATGTCGGTATAGGGACAAAGTTGAGTTGCATTTGAACGGCTCAGACATGAAACGTATGTTGCAGGGTCTGCAGACAATCACAGATTATAAGAGGAAAACCAACCACGTCGCGGACACCGACGTCTTGCTTCTGGACAGGCTGAACACCTTCTTCGCCCGTTTTGCGGATAATAAAGTGCCACCGACGTGGCCCGCTATCAAGGACTGTGGGCTTTCCTTCTCGGTGGCTGACGTGAGTAGAGCATTTAAGCGTGTTAACCCTCGCAAGGCTGCCGGCCCAGGTGGTATCCCTAGCCGCGTCGTCAGAGCTGGTGTGTTTAAAAATATATTTAATATATTCAATCTCTGTTGTCCCCACATGCTTCAAGATGTCCACCATCGTCCCTGTACCTAAGAAAGCAAAGGTAATTTAACTAAATGACTATCGCCCTGTAGCACTCTCCTCTGTCATCATGAAGTGCTTTGAAAGACTAGACAAGGATCCTATCACCTCCACCATTCCTGCCACCCTTGTCCCACATCAATAGATCCACCACACTGCACACTGCCCTGTCCCATCTGGAAAAGAGGCATATACCTATGTAAGAATGCTGCTCATTGACTGTAGCTCATCATTCAACACCATAGTACGCTCCAAGCTCATCATCAAGCTCGAGGCCCTGGGTCCGAACCCTGTCCTATGCAACTGGGTCCAGGACTTCCTGACGTGTCGCCCCCAAACACAAGAAATAGATGGCTGAAACACAGGAAATAGAGGGCTGAAACATAGGAAATCAATGGCTGAAAAGGAGAGATCCTCAGGTGGGCGGGTCATGTACGTTGCTGCTTTCCAGTTGGGGATGCAATATCATTACCACATATCATTATCAAATTATCATTATCACACATCATTAGCATTCTAACACATCAATATCATGATCACGTATCATTATCACATTACCATTATCACATATCATTATCGCGATCACATAGCATTACAGTGATCCTTATCGTGATCACATATCATTATCGATTTTCTATATTCTATTTACCCAGTGCCAAATTGCATGCAGTTTGAAGGAACCTGAATGTAGTTTTGCATTAGTGCTAGTGCTAGCTGTACAGGTAGACTTCTAGTCATTGTGATATTGCTAGTTATATACTAAGTAGCAGTAGCGCAATGACTGGAAGTCTACCAGTACAGCTAGCGCTAACACGAATGAAAACTATCTTCGAACGGCTCGAAAAAACTACCTTCAACATCCTTCAAACTGAGATCATCTGAGTTCATCTGACTCTGGGTAAATATAAAAATGGCTTTATTGCCAGAATCTCACACTATCCCTTTAAAGAGTGGAATAAAGAAGTAATGAATGAAAGAATGAATGAATGAATGAATGAAGGAAACTGGCCTTGTTGTCCCTCAGTAACCCTACATGTAGACACTTTGCCATCTTGTCATGATTAGCCACTTACAGATGAACTGTACCATACCACCAATTACCAATGTCCCAATGATTTACTATGCAAACTCTCCCCACTTGAGGGCGCCAGGCTGCCCTGCATCACACACTCCTATGATCCATTACGCTCACCTGCCTTCCCTCGTCACGTGCATCAGCGATATTAGACTCACCTGGACTCACTCATCGCCTGTCGTTACTTCCCCTATATTTGTCAGTTCCCCAGCTCTGCTCCTGCATTCCATTCTTTGTTGGTCATACAAGTTTTAGTCAGGCCTTTTTTCTTCTTCTCTGTTGCTCCATAACCCAGATATCAGGCGAGGAAAGAAAGATACAGTATACCTCAAAGATACACTCAGGAAGTGAGGTTGCATCTTACCTCAGCGGATTAGTAGCTAGGACAGGAAACTACTGTTCAACACTGTACTTTTTTTCAATTCAATTAATCTAGGAGTCAATAAATTCATTCTCACAGCACCTTGCAACAATGCTGCCGGCTCAAAAATCTATTGGTGAGTGACCAAGTTGAAGGTGTACGATAGGACTTAAACCTTTCTGCTAGTCTGTCAGCAGCATCGATATAGAGCATCTCAAGTCTTAAGCCAGCCAACATTTGTAATCAATAGCCTCGAGGTTAGAGAAGCAGCCCAGCAACCAGAGGGTTGTCGGTACGAATCCCACTGCTGACGGGGGGGAATCTTGGGAAAGTCACTGGGTGCTTCACTTTGGCTGCTCCAGCCTCTTCAACCTCGTATGTGTGTTTACTGAAGGGGTTGGGGAAAAGCACAAGACACATTTTCATCTCGTATGGATTAATACAGTGTTCTTCACTCAACACAAAACTTCCAACAACTAATTCACTGGACAAAGAACTTCCCTCTCCTGCAGGGATGCAACATTTGACCTCACATCCGCCCTCTTAAAAAGTTGCTATCTAGTTTTTCATAATCCATTGAACGTACACATCAGAGACACGGTTGGAGTAGGACATGATCTGCTGTCCCTACAGAACATTCCCTTGTCCCCAAAGTACATTCCCTACTCCCTACAGTACATTCCCTACTGTCTACAGTACATTCCCTACTCCCTACAGAACATTCCCTTGTCCCCAAAGTACATTCCCTACTCCCTACAGTACATTCCCTACTCCCTACAGTACATTCCCTACTCCCTACAGTACATTCCCTAGTCCCCAAAGTACATTCCCTACTCCCTACAGAACATTCCCAGTCCCCAAAGTACATTCCCTACTCCCTACAGAACATTCCCTACTGTCTACAGTACATTCCCTAGTCTCTGCAGTACATTCCCTACTCCCTACAGAACATTCCCTAGTCCCCAAAGTACATTCCCTAGTCTCTGCAGTATATTCCCTACTCCTTACAGTACATTCTCTACTCCCTACAGTACTTTCCCTACTCCCTACAGAACATTCCCTACTCCTTACAGTACATTCTCTACTCCCTACAGTACTTTCCCTACTCCCTACAGAACATTCCCTAGTCCCCAAAGTACATTCCCTACTCCCTACAGTACATTCCCTAGTCCCCAAAGTACATTCCCTACTCCCTACAGAACATTCCCAGTCCCCAAAGTACATTCCCTACTCCCTACAGAACATTCCCTACTGTCTACAGTACATTCCCTAGTCTCTGCAGTACATTCCCTACTCCCTACAGAACATTCCCTAGTCCCCAAAGTACATTCCCTAGTCTCTGCAGTATATTCCCTACTCCTTACAGTACATTCTCTACTCCCTACAGTACTTTCCCTACTCCCTACAGAACATTCCCTAGTCCCCAAAGTACATTCCCTACTCCCTACAGTACATTCCCTTGTCCCCAAAGTACATTCCCTACTCCCTACAGAACATTCCCAGTCCCCAAAGTACATTCCCTACTCCCTACAGAACATTCCCTACTGTCTACAGTACATTCCCTAGTCTCTGCAGTACATTCCCTACTCCCTACAGAACATTCCCTAGTCCCCAAAGTACATTCCCTAGTCTCTGCAGTATATTCCCTACTCCTTACAGTACATTCTCTACTCCCTACAGTACTTTCCCTACTCCCTACAGAACATTCCCTACTCCTTACAGTACATTCCCTAGTCTCTGCAGTACATTCTCTACTCCCTACAGAACATTCCCTAGTCCCCAAAGTACATTCCCTAGTCTCTGCAGTATATTCCCTACTCCTTACAGTACATTCTCTACTCCCTACAGTACTTTCCCTACTCCCTACAGAACATTCCCTACTCCTTACAGTACATTCTCTACTCCCTACAGTACTTTCCCTACTCCCTACAGAACATTCCCTAGTCCCCAAAGTACATTCCCTACTCCCTACAGTACATTCCCTACTGTCTACAGTACATTCCCTACTGTCTACAGTACATTCCCTAGTCTCTGCAGTATATTCCCTACTCCTTACAGTACATTCTCTACTCCCTACAGTACTTTCCCTACTCCCTACAGAACATTCCCTAGTCCCCAAAGTACATTCCCTACTCCCTACAGTACATTCCCTACTGTCTACAGTACATTCCCTACTGTCTACAGTACATTCCCTAGTCTCTGCAGTATATTCCCTACTCCTTACAGTACATTCCCTACTCCCTACAGTACATTCCCTAGTCTCTGCAGTATATTCCCTACTCCCTACAGCACATTCCATACTCCCTACAGTACTTTCCCTACTCCCTACAATACAGTCCCTACTTCCTAAAGTACAGTCCTTACTCCCTAAAGTACAGTCCCTTCTCCCTACAGTACATTCCTGACAGTACATTCCCTAGTCCCTACAGTACATTCCCTACAGTACATTCCCTACTCCCTACAGTACATTCCCTACAGTACATTCACTAGTCCCTACAGTACATTCCCTACAGTACATTCCCTTCTCCCTACAGTACATTCCCTACAGTACATTCCCTTCTCCCTACAGTACAGTCCCTACAGTACATTCCCTTCTCCCTACAGTACATTCCCTACAGTACATTCCCTACAGTACATTCCCTTCTCCCTACAGTACATTCCCTACAGTACTACTCCTTACAGCACATTCCCTACTCCCTACAGCACATTCCATACTCCCTACAGTACATTCCCTACAGTACATTCCCTTCTCCCTACAGTACATTCCCTACAGTACATTCCCTTCTCCCTACAGTACATTCCTTACAGTACATTCCCTACAGTACATTCCCTTCTCCCTACAGTACATTCCATACAGTACATTCCCTTCTCCCTACAGTACATTCCCTACAGTACATTCCCTACAGTACATTCCCTTCTCCCTACAGTACATTCCCTAGTCTCTGCAGTATATTCCCTACTCCTTACAGCACATTCCCTACAGTACATTCCCTAGTCCCTACAGTACATTCCCTACAGTACATTCCCTACTCCCTACAGTACATTCCCTACAGTACATTCCCTACTCCCTACAGTACATTCCCTTCTCCCTACAGTACATTCCCTACAGTACATTCCCTACAGTACATTCCCTTCTCCCTACAGTACATTCCCTACAGTACATTCCCTTCTCCCTACAGTACATTCCCTACAGTACATTCCCTTCTCCCTACAGTACATTCCCTACAGTACATTCCCTACAGTACATACCCTTCTCCCTACAGTACATTCCCTACAGTACATTCCCTTCTCCCTACAGTACATTCCCTACAGTACATTCCCTTCTCCCTACAGTACATTCCCTACAGTACATTCCCTACAGTACATTCCCTTCTCCCTACAGTACATTCCCTACAGTACATTCCCTTCTCCCTACAGTACATTCCCTACAGTACATTCCCTTCTCCCTACAGTACATTCCCTACAGTACAGTCCCTAAAGGTTCATTCACCTCTAATCAGACTCCATGACTCATTGTAGAGTCTTCCAATATGAGGTTAGGGTTAGTAAACTGAATAGAGAAACTCATTTCACTTTATGACAAAGACCTGGTGTTCACATCAATACAGGTGATGGATCTTAGCAACAGGAAATGAGAAGTGTTGTGTCGATTATAATTAATGGACATTTTTTGTAGGGGTTGATATATTTTTTGTTAGGGCAAATCAAGTGTGACATTTGAAAGTGGAAATTACAAACTTTAGAAGGCTTTTAAAACCTTGAATACACTACAGGTTTGCATTTCCTGCCGTGCAGAACAATTCTCAGCAACAACAGGGGGATCCTACATCAGTAAGATCCTACATCTGTTTGTTTTCTTACGCTAATATATTTTCTTACGTGTTAGGTTCAGAAGTATTTGGATTTCTTTCAGAGCTATGAGCATGGCATGTCCTCGAAAATATCCGTTAATATGACCTATGATGAGTTCTTTTGACTCACAGTTCACCTCTGACGAACTGACGTTCATGGTGTTATGATTGCAGCTCATTGGTTAGTCCTTGGGAGTCTATAGCCATGAATAAACATGCACTTCATAATTCTCTCCATTCATTTCCCACTTCACACTGTGATACTGCGGTGAAAGGTACATTTTCTAGGACTTCATCTCCATAAATGCACCTATTAAACTAAAAGCCTATAGAAACATCTCACTTCGGGATCCTTTATGATCCTCCACCTCTAACTTACCCTGATGCAGCAACTGTATCTATCAACTCTGAAAGGCTCCGAAAGGCCACCACTTCTGTGGCCTCCTGGGAGGGGGGAACTTGGCCCCCAGCCCCGGCCCCGGTGCTACTTTTGGCCCCCATGTTTTCCCCTTGGCAGAGGTCCCCCACTGCTTCAGGATTGTATCCGAGGTGCCATTTTTCCAATAGATTCATCACCTTTTCCTGTACCGTTGAATATACATCAGGGCACACCTCTCTCTCTGGAGAGCAGTGACATCCTTCCCCTCTTCCCTTCCTCCTTCTCTGCTGCTCCGAGACTGTCTAAAGGCATAAAGCACCTCCACTCCGATGACAGATGGGAAATGTGTATTGAGAGTTCTGCTTGGTGGAAAGCCCTTAAGGTAATGGGAAGCAGTATCTTAAAAAGCGCTCTAATGCACTTTTGAAAACACGTACAAAAAGTCTCTGAGGGGATGGCTATTAAAAGTTACGGGTTTGTGTGTCAGGCCTGAAATTAAATGAAGTAAAACGGCCTTTTTTTTTGGCTTTACCAATGTTGAGTTTTTGAGTTTTGGGGAACACATGGGAGAGGATTTTAATTTAATTCATTTACACCCGGAGCTAACTTTGTTCTCTCCCCTGGCCACATTCTCAAGAATTAATCTGCAATTGTATTCACAGACAGTGGTACTGTAGTCACTGCATTATTATTTCATAAATCATTTATCCAAAAACTAGATAGCCTTTTTAATGCCATTTGTTTAGGGTTCTAAACTAAAAAGGTCGTCCTGTCACACTCCATGAAGTCCTACCACACTCTAATAAACCTACAAACTCAAGGCACCACAATGGGATCCTTCATGGGTCTGATCGGCCTTAATGACATGGGAGTACGATGGGATACTTCATGACTCTAATCAGCCTTTAATAACAGGGCAGTACGATGGGATACTTCATGACTCTAATCAGCCTTTAATAACAGGGCAGTACGATGGGATACTTCATGACTCTAATCAGCCTTTAATAACAGGGGAGTACGATGGGATACTTCATGACTCTAATCAGCCTTTAATAACAGGGCAGTACGATGGGATACTTCATGACTCTAATCAGCCTTTAATAACAGGGGAGTACGATGGGATACTTCATGACTCTAATCAGCCTTTAACAGGGCGATTGCGATGGGATAACAGGGGAGTAATAACAGGGCAGTACGATGGGATACTTCATGACTCTAATCAGCCTTTAATAACAGGGCAGTACGATGGGATACTTCATGACTCTAATCAGCCTTTAATAACAGGGCAGTACGATGGGATACTTCATGACTCTAATCAGCCTTTAATAACAGGGCAGTACGATGGGATACTTCATGACTCTAATCAGCCTTTAATAACAGGGCAGTACGATGGGATACTTCATGACTCTAATCAGCCTTTAATAACAGGGCAGTACGATGGGATACTTCATGACTCTAATCAGCCTTTAATAACAGGGCAGTACGATGGGATACTTCATGACTCTAATCAGCCTTTAATAACAGGGCAGTACGATGGGATACTTCATGACTCTAATCAGCCTTTAATAACAGGGGAGTACGATGGGATACTTCATGACTCTAATCAGCCTTTAATAACAGGGCAGTACGATGGGATACTTCATGACTCTAATCAGCCTTTAATAACAGGGCAGTACGATGGGATACTTCATGACTCTAATCAGCCTTTAATAACAGGGCAGTACGATGGGATACTTCATGACTCTAATCAGCCTTTAATAACAGGGCAGTACGATGGGATACTTCATGACTCTAATCAGCTTCTTTAATAACAGGGCAGTACGATGGGATACTTCATGACTCTAATCAGCCTTTAATAACAGGGCAGTACGAGTACTCTAATCAGCCTTTAATAACAGGGCAGTACGATGGGATACTTCATGACTCTAATCAGCCTTTAATAACAGGGCAGTACGATGGGATACTTCATGACTCTAATCAGCCTTTAATAACAGGGCAGTACGATGGGATACTTCATGACTCTAATCAGCCTTTAATAACAGGGCAGTACGATGGGATACTTCATGACTCTAATCAGCCTTTAATAACAGGGGATGACTAATCAGCCTTTAATGGGATACTTCATGACTCTAATCAGCCTTTAATAACAGGGCAGTACGATGGGATACTTCATGACTCTAATCAGCCTTTAATAACAGGGCAGTACGATGGGATACTTCATGACTCTAATCAGCCTTTAATAACAGGGGAGTACGATGGGATACTTCATGACTCTAATCAGCCTTTAATAACAGGGCAGTACGATGGGATACTTCATGACTCTAATCAGCCTTTAATAACAGGGGAGTACGATGGGATACTTCATGACTCTAATCAGCCTTTAATAACAGGGCAGTACGATGGGATACTTCATGACTCTAATCAGCCTTTAATAACAGGGCAGTACGATGGGATACTTCAGTCTCTAATCAGCCTTTAATAACAGGGCAGTACGATGGGATACTTCATGACTCTAATCAGCCTTTAATAACAGGGCAGTACGATGGGATACTTCATGACTCTAATCAGCCTTTAATAACAGGACAGTACAATGGGATACTTCATGACTCTAATCAGCCTTTAATAACAGGGAGTACATGGGATACTTCAGACTAATCAGCCTTTAATGGGAGTACGATGGGATACATGACTCTAATCAGCCTTTAATAACAGGGCAGTACGATGGGATACTTCATGACTCTAATCAGCCTTTAATAACAGGGCAGTACGATGGGATACTTCATGACTCTAATCAGCCTTTAATAACAGGGCAGTACGATGGGATACTTCAGTAATAACAGGGCAGTACGATGGGATACTTCATGATGGGCCTTTATACTTCATGACTCTGACTCTAATCAGCCTTTAATAACAGGGCAGTACGATGGGATACTTCATGACTCTAATCAGCCTTTAATAACAGGGGAGTACGATGGGATAATGACTAATCAGAATAACAGGGCAGTGGGATACTTCAACTCTAATCAGCCTTTAATAACAGGGCAGTACATGGGATACTTCATGACTCTAATCAGCCTTTAATAACAGGGCAGTACGATGGGATACTTCATGACTCTAATCAGCCTTTAATAACAGGGGAGGGATACTTCATGACTCTAATCAGCCTTTAATAACAGGGCAGTACGATGGGATACTTCATGACTAATCAGCCTTTAATAACAGGGCAGTACGATAATCAGCCTTTAATAACAGGGCAGTACGATGGGATACTTCATGACTCTAATCAGCCTTTAATAACAGGGCAGTACGATGGGATACTTCATGACTCTAATCAGCCTTCATGACTAATCAACAGGGCAGTACGATGGGATACTTCATGACTCTAATCAGCCTTTAATAACAGGGCAGTACAGCCTTTAATAACAGGGATACTTCATGACTCTAATCAGGGCAGTACGATGGGATACTTTAAATAACAGGGAGACTCTAATCAGCCTTTAATAACAGGGCAGTACGATGGGATACTTCATGACTCTAATCAGCCTTTAATAACAGGGCAGTACGATGGGATACTTCATGACTCTAATCAGCCTTTAATAACAGGGCAGTACGATGGGATACTTCATGACTCTTCAGGCCTTTAATAACAGGGCAGTACGATGGGATACTTCATGACTCAATCAGCCTTTAATAACAGGGCAGTACGATGGGATACTTCATGACTCTAATCAGCCTTTAATAACAGGGGGCAGTACGATGGGATACTTCATGACTCTAATCAGCCTTTAATAACAGGGCAGTACGATGGGATACTTCATGACTCTAATCAGCCTTTAATAACAGGGCAGTACAATGGGATCCTTCATGACTCTAATCAGCCTTTAATAACAGGGCAGTACGATGGGATACTTCATGACTCTAATCAGCCTTTAATAACAGGGCAGTACGATGGGATACTTCATGACTCTAATCAGCCTTTAATAACAGGGCAGTACGATGGGATACTTCATGACTCTAATCAGCCTTTAATAACAGGGCAGTACGATGGGATACTTCATGACTCTAATCAGCCTTTAATAACAGGGCAGTACGATGGGATACTTCATGAGTCTGATCGGCCTTTAATAACAGGGGAGTACGATGGGATACTTCATGACTCTAATCAGCCTTTAATAACAGGGCAGTACGATGGGATACTTCATGACTCTAATCAGCCTTTAATAACAGGGCAGTACGATGGGATACTTCATGACTCTAATCAGCCTTTAATAACAGGGGAGTACAATGGGATACTTCATGACTCTAATCAGCCTTTAATAACAGGGCAGTACGATGGGATACTTCATGACTCTAATCAGCCTTTAATAACAGGGGAGTACAATGGGATACTTCATGACTCTAATCAGCCTTTAATAACAGGGCAGTACGATGGGATACTTCATGAGTCTGATCGGCCTTTAATAACAGGGGAGTACGATGGGATACTTCACAGCCTTTAATAACAGGGATACTGGGATACTTCATGACTCTAATCAGCCTTTAATAACAGGGCAGTACAATGGGATACTTCATGACTCTAATCAGCCTTTAATAACAGGGCAGTACGATGGGATACTTCATGACTCTAATCAGCCTTTAATAACAGGGCAGTACGATGGGATACTTCATGACTCTAATCAGCCTTTAATAACAGGGCAGTACGATGGGATACTTCATGACTCTAATCAGCCTTTAATAACAGGGCAGTACGATGGGATACTTCATGACTCTAATCAGCCTTTAATAACAGGGAGTACAATGGGATACTTCATGACTCTAATCAGCCTTTAATAACAGGGCAGTACGATGGGATACTTCATGAGTCTGATCAGCCTTTAATAACAGGGGAGTACATGGGATACTTCATGACTCTAATCAGCCTTTAATAACAGGGCAGTACGATGGGATACTTCATGACTCTAATCAGCCTTTAATAACAGGGGAGTACGATGGGATACTTCATGACTTCAGCCTTTAATAACAGGGCAGTACGATGGGATACTTCATGACTCTAATCAGCCTTTAATAACAGGGCAGTACGATGGGATACTTCATGAGTCTAATCAGCCTTTAATAACAGGGGCAGTACGATGGGATACTTCATGACTAATCAGCCTTTAATAACAGGACAGTACAATGGGATACTTCATGACTCTAATCAGCCTTTAATAACAGGGCAGTACGATGGGATACTTCATGACTCTAATCAGCCTTTAATAACAGGGCAGTACGATGGGATACTTCATGACTCTAATCAGCCTTTAATAACAGGGCAGTACGATGGGATACTTCATGACTCTAATCAGCCTTTAATAACAGGGCAGTACGATGGGATACTTCATGACTCTAATCAGCCTTTAATAACAGGGCAGTACAATGGGATACTTCATGACTCTAATCAGCCTTTAATAACAGGGCAGTACGATGGGATACTTCATGACTCTAATCAGCCTTTAATAACAGGGGAGTACGATGGGATACTTCATGACTCTAATCAGCCTTTAATAACAGGGCAGTACGATGGGATACTTCATGACTAATCAGCCTTTAATAACAGGACAGTACAATGGGATACTTCATGACTCGAATCAGCCTTTAATAACAGGGGAGTACGATGGGATCCTTCATGACTCTAATCAGCCTTTAATAACAGGGGAGTACAATGGGATACTTCATGACTCGAATCAGCCTTTAATAACAGGGCAGTACGATGGGATACTTCATGGGATACTTCATGGGACTACTAATCAGCCTTTAATAACAGGGCAGTACGATGGGATACTTGATGACTCTAATCAGCCTTTAATAACAGGGCAGTACGATGGGATACTTCATGACTCTAATCAGCCTTTAATAACAGGGGAGTACAATGGGATACTTCATGACTAATCAGCCTTTAATAACAGGGCAGTACGATGGGATACTTCATGACTCTAATCAGCCTTTAATAACAGGGGAGTACAATGGGATACTTCATGACTAATCAGCCTTTAATAACAGGGCAGTACGATGGGATCCTTCATGACTCTAATCAGCCTTTAATAACAGGGGAGTACAATGGGATACTTCATGACTAATCAGCCTTTAATAACAGGGCAGTACGATGGGATACTTCATGACTCTAATCAGCCTTTAATAACAGGGGAGTACAATGGGATACTTCATGACTCTAATCAGCCTTTAATAACAGGGGAGTACAATGGGATACTTCATGACTCGAATCAGCCTTTAATAACAGGGGAGTACAATGGGATACTTCATGACTCTAATCAGCCTTTAATAACAGGGCAGTACGATGGGATACTTCATGACTCTAATCAGCCTTTAATAACAGGGCAGTACGATGGGATACTTCATGACTAATCAGCCTTTAATAACAGGGCAGTACGATGGGATACTTCATGACTCTAATCAGCCTTTAATAACAGGGGAGTACGATGGGATACTTCATGACTCTAATCAGCCTTTAATAACAGGACAGTACAATGGGATACTTCATGACTCGAATCAGCCTTTAATAACAGGGCAGTACGATGGGATACTTCATGACTCTAATCAGCCTTTAATAACAGGGCAGTACGATGGGATACTTCATGACTAATCAGCCTTTAATAACAGGGCAGTACGATGGGATACTTCATGACTCTAATCAGCCTTTAATAACAGGGCAGTACGATGGGATACTTCATGACTCTAATCAGCCTTTAATAACAGGGGAGTACGATGGGATACTTCATGACTCTAATCAGCCTTTAATAACAGGGCAGTACGATGGGATACTTCATGACTCTAATCAGCCTTTAATAACAGGGCAGTACGATGGGATACTTCATGACTCTAATCAGCCTTTAATAACAGGGGAGTACGATGGGATACTTCATGACTCTAATCAGCCTTTAATAACAGGGCAGTACGATGGGATACTTCATGACTCTAATCAGCCTTTAATAACAGGGGAGTACGATGGGATCCTTCATGACTCTAATCAGCCTGTAATAACAGGGGAGTACGATGGGATACTTCATGACTCTAATCAGCCTTTAATAACAGGGCAGTACGATGGGATACTTCATGACTAATCAGCCTTTAATAACAGGGCAGTACGATGGGATACTTCATGACTCTAATCAGCCTTTAATAACAGGGCAGTACGATGGGATACTTCATGACTAATCAGCCTTTAATAACAGGGCAGTACGATGGGATACTTCATGACTCTAATCAGCCTTTAATAACAGGGCAGTACGATGGGATACTTCATGACTCTAATCAGCCTTTAATAACAGGGAGTACGATGGGATACTTCATGACTCTAATCAGCCTTTAATAACAGGACAGTACAATGGGATACTTCATGACTCTAATCAGCCTTTAATAACAGGGGAGTACGATGGGATACTTCATGACTCTAATCAGCCTTTAATAACAGGGGAGTACGATGGGATACTTCATGACTCTAATCAGCCTTTAATAACAGGACAGTACAATGGGATACTTCATGACTAATCAGCCTTTAATAACAGGGCAGTACGATGGGATACTTCATGACTCTAATCAGCCTTTAATAACAGGGGAGTACGATGGGATCCTTCATGACTCTAATCAGCCTGTAATAACAGGGGAGTACGATGGGATACTTCATGACTCTAATCAGCCTTTAATAACAGGGCAGTACGATGGGATACTTCATGACTAATCAGCCTTTAATAACAGGGCAGTACGATGGGATACTTCATGACTCTAATCAGCCTTTAATAACAGGGCAGTACGATGGGATACTTCATGACTAATCAGCCTTTAATAACAGGGCAGTACGATGGGATACTTCATGACTCTAATCAGCCTTTAATAACAGGGCAGTACGATGGGATACTTCATGACTCTAATCAGCCTTTAATAACAGGGGAGTACGATGGGATACTTCATGACTCTAATCAGCCTTTAATAACAGGACAGTACAATGGGATACTTCATGACTCTAATCAGCCTTTAATAACAGGGGAGTACGATGGGATACTTCATGACTCTAATCAGCCTTTAATAACAGGGGAGTACGATGGGATACTTCATGACTCTAATCAGCCTTTAATAACAGGGCAGTACGATGGGATCCTTCATGACTCGAATCAGCCTTTAATAACAGGGCAGTACGATGGGATACTTCATGAGTCTGATCGGCCTTTAATAACAGGGGAGTACGATGGGATACTTCATGACTCTAATCAGCCTTTAATAACAGGGCAGTACGATGGGATACTTCATGAGTCTGATCAGCCTTTAATAACAGGGGAGTACGATGGGATACTTCATGACTCTAATCAGCCTTTAATAACAGGGCAGTACGATGGGATACTTCATGACTCGAATCAGCCTTTAATAACAGGACAGTACAATGGGATACTTCATGACTCGAATCAGCCTTTAATAACAGGGCAGTACGATGGGATCCTTCATGACTCGAATCAGCCTTTAATAACAGGGCAGTACGATGGGATACTTCATGACTCGAATCAGCCTTTAATAACAGGGCAGTACGATGGGATACTTCATGACTCTAATCAGCCTTTAATAACAGGGCAGTACGATGGGATACTTCATGACTCTAATCAGCCTTTAATAACAGGGCAGTACGATGGGATACTTCATGACTCTAATCAGCCTTTAATAACAGGGCAGTACGATGGGATACTTCATGAGTCTGATCGGCCTTTAATAACAGGGGAGTACGATGGGATACTTCATGACTCTAATCAGCCTTTAATAACAGGAGAGTACGATGGGATACTTCATGACTCTAATCAGCCTTTAATAACAGGGGAGTACGATGGGATCCTTCATGACTCTAATCAGCCTTTAATAACAGGGCAGTACGATGGGATACTTCATGACTAATCAGCCTTTAATAACAGGGCAGTACGATGGGATACTTCATGAGTCTGATCAACCTTTAATAACAGGGCAGTACGATGGGATACTTCATGACTAATCAGCCTTTAATAACAGGGGAGTACAATGGGATACTTCATGACTCTAATCATCCTTTAATAACAGGGCAGTACGATGGGATACTTCATGACTAATCAGCCTTTAATAACAGGACAGTACAATGGGATACTTCATGACTCGAATCAGCCTTTAATAACAGGGGAGTACGATGGGATACTTCATGACTCTAATCAGCCTTTAATAACAGGGCAGTACGATGGGATACTTCATGACTCGAATCAGCCTTTAATAACAGGGGAGTACGATGGGATACTTCATGACTCTAATCAGCCTTTAATAACAGGGCAGTACGATGGGATACTTCATGACTCTAATCAGCCTTTAATAACAGGGGAGTACAATGGGATACTTCATGACTCTAATCAGCCTTTAATAACAGGGCAGTACGATGGGATACTTCATGACTCTAATCAGCCTTTAATAACAGGGGAGTACGATGGGATACTTCATGACTCTAATCAGCCTTTAATAACAGGGCAGTACGATGGGATACTTCATGACTAATCAGCCTTTAATAACAGGACAGTACAATGGGATACTTCATGACTCGAATCAGCCTTTAATAACAGGGGAGTAATACTTCATGACTCGAATCAGCCTTTAATAACAGGGGAGTACAATGGGATACTTCATGACTCTAATCAGCCTTTAATAACAGGGCAGTACGATGGGATACTTCATGACTCTAATCAGCCTTTAATAACAGGGCAGTACGATGGGATACTTCATGACTAATCAGCCTTTAATAACAGGGCAGTACGATGGGATACTTCATGACTCTAATCAGCCTTTAATAACAGGGGAGTACGATGGGATACTTCATGACTAATCAGCCTTTAATAACAGGACAGTACAATGGGATACTTCATGACTCGAATCAGCCTTTAATAACAGGGGAGTACGATGGGATACTTCATGACTCTAATCAGCCTTTAATAACAGGGCAGTACGATGGGATACTTCATGACTAATCAGCCTTTAATAACAGGGCAGTACGATGGGATACTTCATGACTCTAATCAGCCTTTAATAACAGGGGAGTACGATGGGATACTTCATGACTAATCAGCCTTTAATAACAGGGCAGTACGATGGGATACTTCATGACTCTAATCAGCCTTTAATAACAGGGCAGTACGATGGGATACTTCATGACTCTAATCAGCCTTTAATAACAGGGCAGTACGATGGGATACTTCATGACTAATCAGCCTTTAATAACAGGGCAGTACGATGGGATACTTCATGACTCTAATCAGCCTTTAATAACAGGGCAGTACGATGGGATACTTCATGACTCTAATCAGCCTTTAATAACAGGGCAGTACGATGGGATACTTCATGACTCTAATCAGCCTTTAATAACAGGGCAGTACGATGGGATACTTCATGACTCTAATCAGCCTTTAATAACAGGGCAGTACGATGGGATACTTCATGACTCTAATCAGCCTTTAATAACAGGGCAGTACGATGGGATACTTCATGACTCTAATCAGCCTTTAATAACAGGGCAGTACGATGGGATACTTCATGACTCTAATCAGCCTTTAATAACAGGGCAGTACGATGGGATACTTCATGACTCTAATCAGCCTTTAATAACAGGGCAGTACGATGGGATACTTCATGACTCTAATCAGCCTTTAATAACAGGGCAGTACGATGGGATCCTTCATGAGTCTGATCGGCCTTTAATAACAGGGCAGTACGATGGGATACTTCATGACTCTAATCAGCCTTTAATAACAGGGCAGTACGATAGGATCCTTCATGAGTCTGATCGGCCTTTAATAACAGGGCAGTACGATGGGATACTTCATGACTCTAATCAGCCTTTAATAACAGGGGAGTACGATGGGATACTTCATGACTCTAATCAGCCTTTAATAACAGGGCAGTACGATGGGATACTTCATGACTAATCAGCCTTTAATAACAGGGTAGTAATATGGGATACTTCATGACTCTAATCAGCCTTTAATAACAGGGCAGTACGATGGGATACTTCATGACTCTAATCAGCCTTTAATAACAGGGCAGTACGATGGGATACTTCATGACTCTAATCAGCCTTTAATAACAGGGCAGTACGATGGGATACTTCATGACTCTAATCAGCCTTTAATAACAGGGCAGTACGATGGGATACTTCATGACTCTAATCAGCCTTTAATAACAGGGCAGTACGATGGGATACTTCATGACTCTAATCAGCCTTTAATAACAGGGCAGTACGATGGGATACTTCATGACTCTAATCAGCCTTTAATAACAGGGCAGTACGATGGGATACTTCATGACTCGAATCAGCCTTTAATAACAGGGCAGTACGATGGGATACTTCATGACTCTAATCAGCCTTTAATAACAGGGCAGTACGATGGGATACTTCATGACTCTAATCAGCCTTTAATAACAGGGCAGTACGATGGGATACTTCATGACTCTAATCAGCCTTTAATAACAGGGCAGTACGATGGGATCCTTCATGAGTCTGATCGGCCTTTAATAACAGGGCAGTACGATGGGATACTTCATGACTCTAATCAGACTTTAATAACAGGGCAGTACGATGGGATACTTCATGACTCTAATCAGCCTTTAATAACAGGGCAGTACGATGGGATCCTTCATGAGTCTAATCAGCCTTTAATAACAGGGCAGTATGATGGGATACTTCATGACTCTAATCAGCCTTTAATAACAGGGCAGTACGATGGGATACTTCATGACTCTAATCAGCCTTTAATAACAGGGCAGTACGATGGGATACTTAATGACTCTAATCAGCCTTTAATAACAGGGCAGTAAGATGGGATACTTCATGACTCTAATCAGCCTTTAATAACAGGGCAGTACGATGGGATACTTCATGACTCTAATCAGCCTTTAATAACAGGGCAGTACAATGGGATACTTCATGACTAATCAGCCTTTAATAACAGGGGAGTACGATGGGATACTTCATGACTCTAATCAGCCTTTAATAACAGGGCAGTACGATGGGATACTTCATGACTCTAATCAGCCTTTAATAACAGGACAGTACAATGGGATCCTTCATGACTCTAATCAGCCTTTAATAACAGGGCAGTACGATGGGATACTTCATGACTCTAATCAGCCTTTAATAACAGGGCAGTACGATGGGATACTTCATGACTCTAATCCAGTGGTTCTCAAACCTCTCCCCGGGGACCCATCAGCCTTTTCATGTATTTCATCTATTCCAGAACTAGAACACCTGATTCAACTTGTTGACTATTCATCAAGCCCTTGACTTGTGGGTGAATCCTGTGAGTTAGTTCAGGGCTATAACAAAATAGCGAAACGTCTGGGGGTCCCCCCGAAGAGAGGTTTTGAGAAGTGCTCTTATCAGCCTATAACAAGAGGTCACTCCAATGGGAAGGTGACAAAGCTAGAAAGCAGGAGAGCTGACGCTGGCTATCAAGGGGCCAATGGCCTTTGCCCAAAACATTTAGGCGATGACAGAGAAGCTTCATGAGCTATTGCTCCCAAAACGGCTGACTTTATGTATGAGAGGGTTTTGACCAATGAGTAATTAAAACTGTGTCCGTCTATCAGTTTATGTCATCACCCCAACACTGGTTTACTGATTTAGCCGTTAAATATGTCCAAAATAGAAATCCTCAAAGAATCATCTGGCTGATGAATAGAAATATAATACTACAACCATCGAGGACATTTCTTGTATTATTCTGTAGACCGGAGGTGTCAAACTTCTCCACTTCTCCACTTCTCTCCTTTCAATTAAGACCTAGACAATCAGGTGAGGGCAGTTTTTTACTGATTAGTGACCTTAATTCATCAATCAAGAAGAAGGGTGGTGCTAGAACTCGCAGACACTCGGCCCTCCGTGGAAAGGAGTTTGACACGTGCTGTAGACTGTAGGTGACGAAATGATTTAAAATCAAATCCATTTTTATTTATAGAGCCCTTCTTACATCAGCTGATATCTCAAAGTGCTGTACAGAAACCCAGCCTAGAACCCCAAACAGCAAGCAATGCAGATGTAGAAGCACGATGGCTAGGAACAACTCCCTAGAAAGGCTAAAACCTAGGAAGAAACCTAGAGAGGAACCAGGCTATGAGGGGTGGCCAGTCCTCTTCTAGCTGTGCCGGGTGGAGATTATAACAGAACATGGCCAAGATGTTCAAATGTTCATAAATGACCAGCATGGTCAAATAATAATAATCACAGTAGTTGTCGAGGGTGCAGCAAGTCAGCACCCCAGGAGAAAACCTTGTGTACAGTACATCTTTTCACAGCTGTATTGGGCATGTTCTTTCAATATGACATCAGACCATTGCAACCACTCCATCATGCTTTTTCCAAACCAACAATCAAAGTTCCATAGCTTTCATTTATTATTCAAAGTGAACAGCTGCAGTAGTGCACACATCAGTGACACAGTCAGAGTAGGAAGTGATCTGCTGTCCCTACAGTATATTTCCTACTCTCTACAGTACAGCCCCTAATAATTTCCATTGTAACAGACAATCTTATCCAGAACGACTTACAGTATTGAGGCCATTTTCATACTGGTCCACCTTGGAAGTCAAACCCACAACCCTGGCATTGCAAGCACCATCCTCTGCCAATTGAGCTACATGGGACTGAGCTAATCCCTACATTACAGTAATTGCTTCCTATAGTACAGTCCCTAGTCCCTACAGTACAGTGACTACTCCCCAAAGTACAGTCCCTACTGCCTAAAGTACAGTCCCTAGTCTCTACAGTACAGTCTCTAGTCTCTACAGTACAGTCCCTACTCCCTACAGTACAGTCCCTACTTCCTAAAGTACAGTCTCTAGTCTCTACAGTACAGTCCCTACTCCCTACAGTACAGCCCCAACTCCCTACAGTACAGTCCCTAGTCTCTACAGTACAGTTACTAGTCCCTATAGTCCAGTCCTTACACCCTACAGCACAGTCCCTAATCCCTACAGTACAGTCCCTACTCCCTACAGCACAGTCCCTACACACTACAGCACAGTCCCTATCCCTACATTACAGTCCCTACACCATACAGCACAGTCCCTAGCCCTACGTTACAGTCCCTCGCTCCTACAGTACAGTCAATACTCCCTACAGCACAGTCCCTATCCCTACAGCACAGTCCCTATCCCTACGTTACAGTCCCTACTCCCTACAGCACAGTCCCTATCCCTACGTTACAGTCCCTACACCCTACAGCACAGTCCCTATCCCTACGTTACAGTCCCTACACCCTACAGCACAGTCCCTAATCCCTACGTTACAGTCCCTCGCTCCTACAGTACAGTCAATACTCCCTACAGCACAGTCCCTATCCCTACGTTACAGTCCCTACACCCTACAGCACAGTCCCTATCCCTACGTTACAGTCCCTACTCCCACAGCACAGTCCCTATCCCTACGTTACAGTCCCTACACCCTACAGCACAGTCCCTATCCCTACGTTACAGTCATTACACCCTACAGCACAGTCCCTAATCCCTACGTTACAGTCCCTCGCTCCTACAGTACAGTCAATACTCCCTACAGCACAGTCCCTATCCCTACGTTACAGTCCCTACTCCCTACAGCACAGTCCCTATCCCTACGTTACAGTCCCTAATCCCTACAGCACAGTCCCTATCCCTACGTTACAGTCCCTAATCCCTACGTTACAGTCCCTACTCCCTACAGCACAGTCCCTAATCCCTACGTTATAGTCCCTAATCCCTACGTTACAGTCCCTACTCCCTACAGCACAGTCCCTACTCCCTACAGCACAGTCCCTATCCCTACGTTACAGTCCCTACTCCCTACAGCACAGTCCCTAATCCCTACGTTACAGTCCCTAATCCCTACGTTACAGTCCCTACTTCCTACAGCACAGCCCCTATCCCTACGTTACAGTCCCTCGCTCCTACAGTACAGCCCCTATCCCTATGTTACAGTCCCTACTTCCTACAGCACAGCCCCTATCCCTACGTTACAGTCCCTACTTCCTACAGCACAGTCCCTATCCCTATGTTACAGTCTCTAATCCCTACGTTACAGTCCCTACCTCCTACAGCACAGTCTCTAATCCCTACGTTACAGTCCCTACTTCCTACAGCACAGCCCCTATCCCTACGTTACAGTCCCTCGCTCCTACAGTATTCAGGGACACTGCTCTAAGAGTTCCACCACAGTAGTGGTGTGACTGAGGCTGCGGCTGCAGCACGTAGGAAGGGCAGTGGCCGGTACTTTCCCTTGAGGATCTTGTCCAAGTGTGTGTGGTGAGGTCTCAATGATGTGGGGGGGATGGAGGATTCCCCTGCTGACATGACAGACGTGTTACTATGCACACACTCTTTAATTAATAAGACACGGGGGGCTGGGGGTGAGGGTGAGGTGGGAAGGGGTGATAGGGAAGAGGAGGGTGGCACAGGGAAGGGAGGAGGAGTGTTGTCTACTCCTGTGAACTGAGCCAAAACTTCTTCTGAGAGAGAAAGACTCCAAGAGATATGGGAGATTAGGGTATCAACAGAACGTGTGTTTTCTGAAATAAAGAGAGTTGTTTAAAAAAATAAATAGCCTTGAAGAACATTACAGGGAGAAGACGACTACGAATGTTCATGTAATGTGTTCACCGTGAGAGCTTTTTGATAAGCTGAAGAGGTGCTGTATGAGGTACTGTAGGCGTTTCAAAATTCCAACTACTCATTCACTGATGGACAGACAAGAGGCAAAACAACAAGTGGAGTGGTGTGCAGACAGTCTATCTAGTGCAGAAACGGGGGGGGGGTTGAACAAAATCATCACCCTCTACAATTTTTTGTATAACAGATTGAAATATGGAAGACAAGAGTTCAATGTGTGAAGGCTAACCTTAACAAACTGTCTTATGAAAAATACAGTGGGTATATACCAAATGGCAGCCTATTCTATATACTGTATAGTGCAATACTTTTGAACAGAGCCATACAGTGCACTCAGGAAGTAGTCAGACCCCTTGACTTCTGTCCTCATTTTAAAAAAAAATGTTTTCGCTTTGTCATTATGCGTTATTGTGTGTAGATTGATGAGGGGGAAAAAATATTGAATCCATTTTAGAATAAGGCTGTAACGTAACAAAATGTGGAAAACGTGAAGCGGTCTGAATACTTTCCGAGTGTACTGTAGATAGGCCCTGGTCAAAAGTGGTGCAAGATAAAGGGAATAGGGTGCCATTTTGGATACAATCAGGGTTATTTCAGGCTGCTGCTATTTGGGATACAGTCAGGGTTATTTCAGGCTGCCGCTTATATGAAAAGAAGCAGACTGGCAAGTTCTCTCACTGTGATTGATCAAGTCAATGTGACCACTAAGTTTCTTGATCATAGCCTCTCCCCTCCGTCCCCTCGTGTCATGAGCTCGTGGAAAAAGCAGTTACCCACCCACCCACCCTCCTCTTTCCCCCTACGGCCCTGCTGGCTTGTGGATATAGCTCATTTATTAGGGCCGTTGGAAATATCTGCCAGCACTGCTGCTCTCTCCTCTCTTAAAATAACCTCTGAAGCCAGGCGAAGCAATGTGAAGGGCCTCACTTCATTGTTCAGGGCTACAAAAAAGGTAGGTTGTGTCTTTCCCTCTTACAAGAAGAAAAAACCCAGACAATTTAAAACCCATGGGGTGGTTGTCAACAGTGACTATCCATCCAATGACCACACAGGAATATGGTGACCAACTGAAAGATGTCCCTTTGAACAGCTAGTGCCCCGAAGAGCAAATAAACAAGGAGAGAAAAGAGAGAAAATGAAGAGACGTAGAGGAGAAACAAATGATCCCGGTTGGGGGAAGTACAAGGCAAAAACAAATGAAGGTCATTTAGAAGAAGAGAGACGGATAAAGTGGACAAGATTGTTCTGCTTCACCATGAGTGGAAAACAGATCATGGAAAGTTGAATAGTTGTATGTTTTCCTGTTTGTGGTCTGTCTTTAGAAATGTTCTCTTAAACACCAACAACTCTGGGAACCTGTGAGACTCTTTATATACCTTCTATTGATAGCTAGATATTTCAAGGTTATTGAACTGTAGAAGGAAAACATGATTTCAACCCAGCGGGAACATCTGGTTGAAATAAGTCGCCGTGCTGCAACTTCAACCTCAGGGACCAGCCATACTTTGTTCAAAATTGAAGAACAAAAGAGTGAATTGAATTAATGCATTCAAATAGACTGATCATCTTCCCGGGGAGATATACACAGACATCATTCAGTGTGTCTAAGTCTACTCAGGCCCTGCATGACATTAGATAACTCATGTCAGTAACACTGTATCTACTGAGAACACTGTCGCACAGCATGAAACAGAAGCAGGTTTTGTCATCGCTCGCTAATTAGCATTGCCAATCACTCTCTACTGAAAAGGACACAGGAAGGTTCACTGTGACCCTATGAACATCCTTGACATAATGCAATATCTTACGACACTTTATAAGCTATGTACGATGCATTATACTTCATGATGTAATTATCATCGCAAATGTTATTTTCAATCAAAATTATGACATTTACATTTACATTTAAGTCATTTAGCGACTTACAAATTGGTGCAAACACCTATGACAACCAGTGGAACAGCCACTTGCATCTAAATCTTGTTGGGGGAGAAGGGGGGTGAGAAGGATTACTTACCCTTACTTACCCTATCCTAGGTATTCCTTGAAGAGGTGGGGTTTCAGGTGTCTCCGGAAGGTGGTGATTGACTCCGCTGTCCTGGCGTCATGAGGGAGTTTGTTCCACCATTGGGGGGCCAGAGCAGCGAACAGTTTTGACTGGGCTGAGCGGGAACTGTACTTCCTCAGTGGTAGGGAGGCGAGCAGGCCAGAGGTGGATGAACGCAGTGCCCTTGTTTGGGTGTAGGGCCTGATCAGAGCCTGGAGGTACTGAGGTGCCGTTCCCCTCACAGCTCCGTAGGCGAGCACCATGGTCTTGTAGCGGATGCGAGCTTCAACTGGAAGCCAGTGGAGATAGCGGAGGAGCGGGGTGACGTGAGAGAACTTGGGAAGGTTGAACACCAGACGGGCTGCGGCGTTCTGGATGAGTTGTAGGGGTTTAATGGCACAGGCAGGGAGCCCAGCCAACAGCGAGTTGCAGTAATCAAGACGGGAGATGACAAGTGCCTGGATTAGGACCTGCGCCGCTTCCTGTGTGAGGCAGGGTCGTACTCTGCGGATGTTGTAGAGCATGAACCTACAGGAACGGGACACCGCCTTGATGTTAGTTGAGAACGTCAGGGTGTTGTCCAGGATCACGCCAAGGTTCTTAGCGCTCTGGGAGGAGGACACAATGGAGTTGTCAACCGTGATGGCGAGATCATGGAACGGGCAGTCCTTCCCCGGGAGGAAGAGGAGCTCCGTCTTGCTGAGGTTCAGCTTGAGGTGGTGATCCGTCATCCACACTGATATGTCTGCCAGACATGCAGAGATGCGATTCGCCACCTGGTCATCAGAAGGGGGAAAGGAGAAGATTAATTGTGTGTCGTCTGCATAGCAATGATAGGAGAGACCATGTGAGGTTATGACAGAGCCAAGTGACTTGGTGTATAGCGAGAATAAGAGAGGGCCTAGAACAGAGCCCTGGGGGACACCAGTGGTGAGAGCGCGTGGTGAGGAGACAGATTCTCGCCACGCCACCTGGTAGGAGCGACCTGTCAGGTAGGACGCAATCCAAGCGTGGGCCGCGCCGGAGATGCCCAACTCGGAGAGGGTGGAGAGGAGGATCTGATGGTTCACAGTATCGAAGGCAGCCGATAGGTCTAGAAGGATGAGAGCAGAGGAGAGAGAGTTAGCTTTAGCAGTGCGGAGCGCCTCCGTGATACAGAGAAGAGCAGTCTCAGTTGAATGACTAGTCTTGAAACCTGACTGATTTGGATCAAGAAGGTCATTCTGAGAGAGATAGCGGTAGAGCTGGCCAAGGACGGCACGCTCAAGAGTTTTGGAGAGAAAAGAGAGAAGGGATACTGGTCTGTAGTTGTTGACATCGGAGGGATCGAGTGTAGGTTTTTTCAGAAGGGGTGCAACTCTCGCTCTCTTGAAGACGGGAGGGACGTAGCCAGCGGTCAGGGATGAGTTGATGAGCGAGGTGAGGTAAGGGAGAAGGTCTCCGGAAATGGTCTGGAGAAGAGAGGAGGGGATAGGGTCAAGCGGGCAGGTTGTTGGGCGGCCGGCCGTCACAAGACGCGAGATTTCATCTGGAGAGAGAGGGGAGAAAGAGGTCAGAGCATAGGGTAGGGCAGTGTGAGCAGAACCAGCGGTGTCGTTTGACTTAGCAAACGAGGATCGGATGTCATCGACCTTCTTTTCAAAATGGTTGACGAAGTCATCTGCAGAGAGGGAGGAGGGGGGATTCAGGAGGGAGGAGAAGGTGGCAAAGAGCTTCCTAGGGTTAGAGGCAGATGCTTGGAATTTAGAATGGTAGAAAGTGGCTTTAGCAGCAGAGACAGAGGAGGAAAATGTAGAGAGGAGGGAGTGAAAGGATGCCAGGTCCGCAGGGAGGCGAGTTTTCCTCCATTTCCGCTCGGCTGCCCGGAGCCCTGTTCTGTGAGCTCGCAATGAGTCGTCGAGCCACGGAGCGGGAGGGGAGGACCGAGCCGGCCTGGAGGATAGGGGACATAGAGAGTCAAAGGATGCAGTAAGGGAGGAGAGGAGGGTTGAGGAGGCAGAATCAGGAGATAGGTTGGAGAAAGTTTGAGCAGAGGGAAGAGATGATAGGATGGAAGAGGAGAGAGTAGCGGGGGAGAGAGAGCGAAGGTTGGGACGGCGCGATACCATCCGAGTAGGGGCAGTGTGGGAAGTGTTGGATGAGAGCGAGAGGGAAAAGGATACAAGGTAGTGGTCGGAGACTTGGAGGGGAGTTGCAATGAGGTTAGTGGAAGAACAGCATCTAGTAAAGATGAGGTCAAGCGTATTGCCTGCCTTGTGAGTAGGGGGAAGGTGAGAGGGTGAGGTCAAAAGAGGAGAGGAGTGGAAAGAAGGAGGCAGAGAGGAATGAGTCAAAGGTAGACGTGGGGAGGTTAAAGTCGCCCAGAACTGTGAGAGGTGAGCCGTCCTCAGGAAAGGAGCTTATCAAGGCATCAAGCTCATTGATGAACTCTCCGAGGAACCTGGAGGGCGATAAATGATAAGGATGTTAAGCTTGAAAGGGCTGGTAACTGTGACAGCATGGAATTCAAAGGAGGCAATAGACAGATGGGTAAGGGGAGAAAGAGAGAAAGACCACTTGGGAGAGATGAGGATCCCGGTGCCACCACCCCGCTGACCAGAAGCTCTCGGGGTGTGCGAGAACACGTGGGCGGACGAGGAGAGAGCAGTAGGAGTAGCAGTGTTATCTGTGGTGATCCATGTTTCCGTCAGTGCCAAGAAGTCAAGGGACTGGAGGGAGGCATAGGCTGAGATGAACTCTGCCTTGTTGGCCGCAGATCGGCAGTTCCAGAGGCTACCGGAGACCTGGAACTCCACGTGGGTCGTACGCGCTGGGACCACCAGATTAGGGTGGTCGCGGCCACGCGGTGTGGAGCGTTTGTATGGTCTGTGCAGAGAGGAGAGAACAGGGATAGACAGACACATAGTTGACAGGCTACAGAAAAGGCTACGCTAATGCAAGGAAATTGGAATGACAAGTGGACTACACGTCTCGAATGACAAAGCAACTCTGAGATGAGAGGTAACAGTTCTCGGAATCAAATGATATTTAACACCTGAAAATGAAAGGCAAACCCTCAACTCCTGAACTCCTGTCTCTCTCCTCACGTCGGCATATAGCTGAGTCCCTCTTGTCTGCTTCTAACACAGCGGTTGTATCTGCCTAGGTTTTGTTGACCTGTAAAGTAAGAACTAATCTATGCCAGGGTTTGGGTTGGCAATGTTATGTTTTGAAACGGCTCGCCTATGACGCCTGTACGCCTGCTACATGTTTCTGCTTGGAGTTGAATGTATATTTATATTCTTGATGTGTACAAGAGGTTGCAGATGTTTTTGTTCTAAGACAATGTGGCTTCTACTTTGGTCAATAATTGATGCCAAGGATACATTAATAAGATCTCTCTCTCTCTCTCTCTCTCTCTCTCTCTCTCTCTCTCTCTCTCTCTCTCTCTCTCTCTCTCTCTCTCTCTCTCTCTCTCTCTCTCTCTGTCTCTCTCTCTCTCTCTCTCTCTCTCTCTCTCTCTCTGTTCTTTAGGCATTACTGGAGATGTGACAGATCCTCTCTCTGGTGACACGTTTCAGTGGTTGAATGAATCATCTAAAACCAATCTTTCCTATCAAGCTTAACCCCAGTCAGATAGAGGTGAATATAACTATGTCTCTATGGAGAAGCTCTTCTTTATTTCTCTTTAATAACTAATTGAGTTGGAGCTGAATCAATGTTTGTCATATGAGACGCAATCGGAGGCATGAACACTGAATAACACTGTCACATAAATTAACTGGGAAAGTGCATCGACCCTGGCAGGCGCAACGCAATTCATCTCGGGGAAAATAAATGATCAATTAAAACTATTTCATATATACTGTTGCCGCGACTATATATGTGTCCAATTTGAAATGCCACGTTTAAATGCCATGTAGCTACTGTGTGCATCTGAAATGCACCGCCATTGTGAACCATAATTTTTCCTCTATAATAATCCTGGTCTTTACACCATTAGAGAACTTGTTATTATCATTATATTTCATCTACTGTATGTATACTGTATGTGTTAATTCACGCTGGCATAAATGATTCGGGAGACAGGCGCAGGAATGCGTAATAGAATGCGTAATAGTTTTTTTTATTAAGCCCAAATTACGGCGTGAATTAACACATATATGTAAAGGCACGAGGACAAAGATCAAACAAACACATAACAAAACACAGGGTAGAAACCCAAACAGAAGAGCGAGGGGTACCTCAAATAAATAACACAAGCGCCCAATGAATAACACACGGGATGAGACCCGTAATCATCTGCGCAATCTACGATGGCGCGAAAGCCCAAAACACACAGCACACACACCAACTGACATTGTAACAATAATCGACAGCCCAATGGAAACCAACGGGCACACTTATGCATGTACTAATCAGTGGGAATAGGGGACAGGTGTTCGTAATGAAAGTCCCGGAGGGATCCGTGACACATTTCTACTCTTTATATACCCTCGTGCTCCCTGAACCAACCTGCATGGTTCGCTTATCTTCTTTTCACACGGTCCTTTCCAGCATGGTCCAAGCCACCATGGTGGATGCATAACCATGCCCGGCGCAGTATAGCTCAGCTCAGCTCAGCTCAGTTCAGCTCAGCTCAGTAGTGTTAAACGAACAACAACAAACAAAGGACATATTCTCCAGTACAGCTAGACACTCAACATCAACAAATCATAGGCTGTGGGCTTTAAGGTTGACCATTTCTGGCTGGCTTTGTCTACCCCAGTCATACCCCAGTCATTCATGTGGTGCTCTGGACAACACACACCAGCACACACAGCACACTCTGCAGGCTTCAGGAGTGAGGGGACATGTGGATAACAGATTCATACACGGCTCCTAAGGGGGACTCTCCAGTACTTGGGTGGATTACCTTTTAAAAATGTAATTAGCCATGCATCATCGGATGGAGGGAGATGCAACATATTGCGCCTTCTCCCTTAAGCTATGGCTTAACCTGGTATTCAGGCGACGCAATGACTACAATTAGCGTCCAGGTTTTAGTTTATACCTAATATGGTTGTAAGACATTGATGCGTGTAACCCATAGGGTGAAAGTGGTTGAAATGGCCGTCATTGGTTATAATGACACAATTTTAACCGGCTTTGCCTGCTGGGATGTTATATGTAAATATAATCTTTCTCTACCAAGATAAAAAAAAAAGTGATGAAAAAACTAATACTAAATATGGTTTAAAGGGATTCTCCGGTACTTTTCTATACTTTTTAGGCAGTAGTTCTGAACGTAGCGCCCACGAGCCAAAAGTGGTCCCCGAAAATGGCCTACTACATCACATCTCTCGCTCTGCTGTGTGTGATTCTTGCTAGCTGTCACTCAAATGGCAAGGGGCTTAATCTCATTGACTGGAACTCAAATTGGTAGGAGGTCGGCCCGTATGGGGGAAAAATGTAGGGAAAATGTCCGTACAGCTTTCAGAAAACAGTCTCTTTCAAACTAGGGATTTCATGGCTAATTATGAATGTACAAACTACACACTGACACATCCAGCTGAAAGCGGGAGGTTGAAAAAATTCTTACTAGTCGCCAAAGTACCAGAGCATGTCTTTAAGTGTATGACTTCTAAGGATCATTGGTATGCCTGTTACTCGCTGAAGGCCAAAAAGCTGTTTGTGCCAAAACACGCACATACACTCTCCTGGCCAGGATTCTGAATAAACCTCACAATTGGCAGACTTATGTGGCCCAGGACGCAACAAGGAGGGGGAGAATAGAGAAAATAATTTGGGGTGGATTCTCGTCATCGCTCAACGCTGGTGGTGCGCTCGGCGAACAGATGCCTGGCAGAAATCAACTTGATGAGGCACACACACACACTTACGCACACACTTACGCGCACACACACACACACACACACACACACACACACACACACACACACACACACACACACACACACACACACACACACACACACACACACACACACACACACACACACACACACACACACACACACACACACACACACACACACACACACACACACACACACACACACACTTGATGAAGCTAGTCCTGCTGGAGGCAATTAGGTGTCAACATTCTCTGGTTATGTTTTCAGGGAGACGAGACAACCTGCTACAGAGGGGAGGAGGGAGAGAACACTCATCCATCCTTCCTATCCCTCCCATCTTCCCCCCATCCTCCTTTCCTCCTCCCATCCCACTCCCAGGCTCTCGCAGAGGGGATTTGATCCAGAATCAAATGCGATTATAATAATACTGAAACAGTCGAACCAGATTTCCGAAAGCTTAAAACACAACAAATAATAAATGATCTCTTCACTTGTGAAGTCGGGAAATCTCTCCCCGACTTTGCACATTTTGGTCTAAATAAAAGACCACTTGTAGGCAATTGAGTGCTCCAAATCAAAATGAGGGCATTGTCTTGGGGATATAACGCTAAATGAGTCGCCATCACACCCTTCCCTCCCCTTGTAGAGAAGACCGATCAGAAGACCAGCTACACTGACAGCTCATTTGAATAAACCTACACCGCTGAGTACCGCACCGTCCTGGCTCTCTGACTCCAGCCCAACCCCTGGTGCACCCACTTGTTCTCATGATCATATCAACTGAACCCCTCCTTTGTCTAACACCTGTCTGTCTGCAATTGTCTCTAGTGGTATCGTTGCAATTTCCGTAACGGAAATAGTGAAAGCTCAAGCCTCGCAATGAAAAAGGGCTCTGACTCCTGTCTCGACGGCGGTCGGCGACAGCAACGACAGACTCCCCTGCAACCATCCGTAATTGGACTTAAGGTTGCCTCTATTATGTGCTTGTGGAACAGCAATCTAACACTTTGCCATCTGTTTGCGTTAGTGTTAATCATACCCATTCTCCTCCCGTTATTGTTCCAGATGGCTTCCATAATTGCGTTGTTTCTTCGTGCAGATGTTTTATGGAAACGGTTTAGGAGCGCCGCCAGTGCTCGGGTCGGGTTGATAAAACACTGGAGGGGTAATGGGGAAAAGAAATGACAATCTTCACAGGCAGGTTCCAAGTTTTTATCAGTAGTTGGCTACAGTTGCGTAAACTGTGTAATTCTCGCGAATAGCCCCGAGTCACTTGGTTGAAAATTGGGGCTGTAGTAACATGTTCTGATGAAGACAGTGGAGCAATTCAATGGTGGGAGAATGAATGGGCTGCCATGTGGTCTGGAGTAAGACTCCCTTGTATATATTGAGAGAATTTGTCATTATATTGGGAAAACTGCAGCATGTACTATATCTAACAGCAGCTATGGTGGCAGTAACTTTAGTTCCGATATTTAATGGCTTGTAAGAGCTTAAGTCAATATGTCCTCTTGACAATACTGTACATACAATGCTTTAATAACCCATAGACAACATTGTCTATGTTTTATGTAAGCAATAATGCAAACGGAGGTCGCGGTATCTTGTCACAGGTTAAAATGTTCTATGCCAACCAACATTACATGGTTACTAGGTAGACTACAATACCAAAGTTCATAGAACCTTTTACTGCAGTCGGCAAAATCAGGGTCACACAGAGTGTTTCTTGGTAGTCTAAAACACATCTACTTTGAAGCAAAAGAATACACCTCACACACATGGTTATGGGCTTTAAAAAAGATGTCCGGTTCCGGTTGGAGCGAGCGGTCGCATTCGCACTTCGCTCTGCAGGTTGTATAACTTTTTCATTACATTTCATTACAGTACAACGGTTGATTTGTCTAATCTTAGCAATTCTTCTTAGCTAGCTACATAGCCGTCCTTGTATCAGAGATAATTGCATAATTATCGTATTTCGTCGCCCTAACGTAGCCTTCACTGCTATTCGCCCAGGAGCTAGCAAACGCTAGCTAACGCACACAGATTAGCATCACTGTAGTGCTATTCACTCAACTGTACGACTTGATTAGTTTACTGTTAGCTAGCTACATAATCTTAGCCATTCTTCTTAGCTAGCTACATAGCCGTCCTTGTATCAGAGATAATTGCATTAATTATCGTATTTCGTATTTAATTAAGCCCTAACGTAGCCTTCACTGCTATTCGCCCAGGAGCTAGCAACGCTAGCTAACGCACACAGATTAGCATCACTGTAGTGCTATTCACTCAACTGTACGACTTGATTAGTTCAGTGTTAGCTAGCTACATAGCTGTCTTTGTTTCCAAGATAATTGTGTAGTTTAGTGTGTGTAGCCTTGGAGTGATTATCTTAATTCACTGAGGTTCGCTAGCCAGCTATTTGTCGTCCTTAACGTAGGAGACTCTGCTAGCTAGCCAACAGCTAACAGCTAACAGCTAGCCAACGTCACCACACGTTTACTGATTCGAATTCAATCACCGGTCAGGGAGTATCACATTTTCATTTCATTACAGTACAACGGTTTGATTTGTTTGATCGTAGCTAGCTACATAGCTAGCTACATAGCCGTCTTTGTTTCAAAGATAATTGTGTAGTCTAGACCGATTTCCTAGGTTAGCTAGCCAGCTATTGTCGTTCTTTTAACTCAACGTAACGTAAACAACACTGCTAGCTAGCCAGCTAGCCCCCGAACAGCAGCACTGTAGAAATTATTACACTCAACGGAACGACTTGATTAGTGTAGTGTCAACAACGCAGCTACTGCCAGCTAGCCTACTTTAGCAGTACTGTATCATTTTAATCATTTTAGTCAATAGATTCTTGCTACGTAAGCTTAACTTTCTGAACATTCGAGACGTGTAGTCCGCTTGTCATTCAATTTCCTTGCATTAGCGTAGCCTTTTCTGTAGCCTGTCAACTATGTGTCTGTCTATCCCTGTTCTCTCCTCTCTGCACAGACCATACAAACGCTCCACACCGCGTGGCCGCGACCACCTAACCTGGTGGTCCCAGCGCGTACGACCCACGTGGGTTCAGGTCTCTGGTAGCCTCTGGAACTGCCAATCTGCGGCCAACAAGGCAGAGTTCATCTCAGCCTATGCCTCCCTCCAGTCCCTTGACTTCTTGGCACTGACGGAAACATGGATCACCACAGATAACACTGCTACTCCTACTGCTCTCTCCTCGTCCGCCCACGTGTTCTCGCACACCCCGAGAGCTTCTGGTCAGCGGGGTGGTGGCACCGGGATCCTCATCTCTCCCAAGTGGTCTTTCTCTCTTTCTCCCTTACCCATCTGTCTATTGCCTCCTTTGAATTCCATGCTGTCACAGTTACCAGCCCTTTCAAGCTTAACATCCTTATCATTTATCGCCCTCCAGGTTCCCTCGGAGAGTTCATCAATGAGCTTGATGCCTTGATAAGCTCCTTTCCTGAGGACGGCTCACCTCTCACAGTTCTGGGCGACTTTAACCTCCCCCGTCTACCTTTGACTCATTCCTCTCTGCCTCCTTCTTTCCACTCCTCTCCTCTTTTGACCTCACCCTCTCACCTTCCCCCCTACTCACAAGGCAGGCAATACGCTTGACCTCATCTTTACTAGATGCTGTTCTTCCACTAACCTCATTGCAACTCCCCTCCAAGTCTCCGACCACTACCTTGTATCCTTTTCCCTCTCGCTCTCATCCAACACTTCCCACACTGCCCCTACTCGGATGGTATCGCGCCGTCCCAACCTTCGCTCTCTCTCCCCCGCTACTCTCTCCTCTTCCATCCTATCTTCTCTTCCCTCTGCTCAAACTTTCTCCAACCTATCTCCTGATTCTGCCTCCTCAACCCTCCTCTCCTCCCTTACTGCATCCTTTGACTCCCTATGTCCCCTATCCTCCAGGCCGGCTCGATCCTCCCCTCCCGCTCCGTGGCTCGACGACTCATTGCGAGCTCACAGAACAGGGCTCCGGGCAGCCGAGCGGAAATGGAGGAAAACTCGCCTCCCTGCGGACCTGGCATCCTTTCACTCCCTCCTCTCTACATTTTCCTCCTCTGTCTCTGCTGCTAAAGCCACTTTCTACCACTCTAAATTCCAAGCATCTGCCTCTAACCCTAGGAAGCTCTTTGCCACCTTCTCCTCCCTCCTGAATCCTCCCCCCCTCCCTCCTCCCTCTCTGCAGATGACTTCGTCAACCATTTTGAAAAGAAGGTCGATGACATCCGATCCTCGTTTGCTAAGTCAAACGACACTGCTGGTTCTGCCCACACTGCCCTACCCTATGCTCTGACCTCTTTCTCCCCTCTCTCTCAGATGAAATCTCGCGTCTTGTGACGGCCGGCCGCCCAACAACCTGCCCGCTTGACCCTATCCCCTCCTCTCTTCTCCAGACCATTTCCGGAGACCTTCTCCCTTACCTCACCTCGCTCATCAACTCATCCCTGACCGCTGGCTACGTCCCTCCCGTCTTCAAGAGAGCGAGAGTTGCACCCTTCTGAAAAAACCTACACTCGATCCCTCCGATGTCAACAACTACAGACCAGTATCCCTTCTCTCTTTTCTCTCCAAAACTCTTGAGCGTGCCGTCCTTGGCCAGCTCTACCGCTATCTCTCTCAGAATGACCTTCTTGATCCAAATCAGTCAGGTTTCAAGACTAGTCATTCAACTGAGACTGCTCTTCTCTGTATCACGGAGGCGCTCCGCACTGCTAAACTAACTCTCTCTCCTCTGCTCTCATCCTTCTAGACCTATCGGCTGCCTTCGATACTGTGAACCATCAGATCCTCCTCTCCACCCTCTCCGAGTTGGGCATCTCCGGCGCGGCCCACGCTTGGTTGCGTCCTACCTGACAGGTCGCTCCTACCAGGTGGCGTGGCGAGAATCTGTCTCCTCACCACGCGCTCTCACCACTGGTGTCCCCCAGGGCTCTGTTCTAGGCCCTCTCTTATTCTCGCTATACACCAAGTCACTTGGCTCTGTCATAACCTCACATGGTCTCTCCTATCATTGCTATGCAGACGACACACAATTAATCTTCTCCTTTCCCCCTTCTGACCAGGTGGCGAATCGCATCTCTGCATGTCTGGCAGACATATCAGTGTGGATGACGGATCACCACCTCAAGCTGAACCTCAGCAAGACGGAGCTCCTCTTCCTCCCGGGGGAAGGACTGCCCGTTCCATGATCTCGCCATCACGGTTGACAACTCCATTGTGTCCTCCTCCCAGAGCGCTAAGAACCTTGGCGTGATCCTGGACAACACCCTGGCGTTCTCAACTAACATCAAGGCGGTGTCCCGTTCCTGTAGGTTCATGCTCTACAACATCCGCAGAGTACGACCCTGCCTCACACAGGAAGCGGCGCAGGTCCCTAATCCAGGCACTTGTCATCTCCGTCTTGATTACTGCAACTCGCTGTTGGCTGGGCTCCTGCCTGTGCCATTAAACCCTACAACTCATCCAGAACGCCGCAGCCCGTCTGGTGTTCAACCTTCCCAAGTTCTCTCACGTCACCCCGCTCCTCCGCTCTCTCCACTGGCTTCCAGTTGAAGCTCGCATCCGCTACAAGACCATGGTGCTCGCCTGCGGGCTGTGAGGGAACGGCACCTCAGTACCTCCAGGCTCTGATCAGGCCCTACACCCAAACAAGGACACTGCGTTCATCCACCTCTGGCCTGCTCGCCTCCTACCACTGAGGAAGTACAGTTCCCCGCTCAGCCCAGTCAAAACTGTTCGCTGCTCTGGCCCCCAATGGTGGAACAAACTCCTCACGACGCCAGGACAGGGAGTCAATCACCACCTTCCGGAGACACCTGAAACCCCACCTCTTCAAGGAATACCTAGGATAGGGTAAGTAAGGGTAAGTAATCCTTCTCACCCCCCTTCTCACCCCCAACAAGAT